>NW_026852134.1:0-75028 GCF_026571515.1 Ruditapes philippinarum
TAATTAATAAAGGAAAAGCCTTTTTATTTCAATTAACATTTGGGGAGGTAATAAAGGGGTTAACGAAAGGGCCTTGAAAAAAAAAGTTTATTTTGGGGGTTTTTATGTTTAAACATTAAAAGCCCCATAAGTTTTTTAAAATTTTAAAAGGGTTTTCCCAAACAAGGTAGTTATTTTCATAATTTTCATACAGTTACAGAATTGCTGTGCTTATTTCAATTTTTACTCTATTGGGTTGACACTAATTTAAAAGGGACAAAAACTCATTTTTTCTCTTACAAAAGATACATAAAAAAAACCCCAACTAAAAATTTTGGGGGAAGTTTTGTGTTTTTAAAAAAAATGTTTGTTTTGGGGTTTAAAATTTTGGTTTTTTTTAGTAGATTCTACTTGTTTTTTCCCAATAAACCCCCCTTTTTTACCCTAAAAATAAACTGAGGGCCCCCCTAAAGTCGTTTCCCAAAAAAACCCATAAAAAAATTTTTAAATTCCCAAAAAATTTAAACCTTCCATTTTCCACCCGCAAATTGAGAAATTTTTGTTATTTACAAATTAATAAAAAAACATTTAAAAAATTTTTTCCACAAAATTCCAGTTTTAAAAACCCCCCCCCGGGCTACACAAAATTAAACTTACTTTAAAAGACAAACTTAATTTTCAAAAAATGATGCCCTTTTTAAAAACTTTTGGGGAGGTTTTTGATTAGTTTATTAGTTACCCTTTTTCTTAAAAAGAAAATTCCCAAAAAGAGAGATATTTGGTTTTTTTGCCAAAAAAACATTCATTTTTATAAAAAAATCAGCTTTTTCAAAAAATATTTGGGTTTTTTTTCTTATTTTCCCCCATCTTTCCCCAAAACCCCCCTCCCCCCCCCAAATAAAATCTTACTTCTGGAACCATAAACCTTTAATTTTGTTTGAGGTCTTCATGTAGCAGGACAATTGTAAAATTAAAGCTTTACACTTTGGAAGGAATTATATTTAAAGCAAATAAGCAGATATTCATACAAAAAAAAGGAAATGTAAATCACCATTATAACCAGGATAAAAGTATAATTACATTGATCCACAAATGTGAAATGACTTTTGTTTTTGTATAAAGAATGACTTAGTGCCAAAAGGCTTATAGTTAAGAAGTAATTACAATATAATTCAATTAATTTTATTTCTATATAGAACAGGAAAGAAGTAAATAATTGACATTTGGTTCTGTTTATATTCCCAAGTGACAGGACATACCAGTAAAAAATCAAATATTTATATGTTGGATTAGTATAATTATATCAATATATTGATTATATATTTCAAATTTAAATAATTTAGATATATTTCGTATATTTGTTACAGGTGACTAGACTTAATTTTTATAACTTTATAGCTGTTGAAAAGCAAAGGATTTGAAAAAAACATATATAATGTATGAAGCAAAGCTTCTATAATTACATGTATATTCTATTTTTAGAACAGGGTTTGTTTACATGTTGCAGCAAAGCATTAATTAATAATGATAAATATTTAAGATAATATAAATATATTTATAGTATAAAACATCTATACATATCAAACTGAGCATGCAAATTTTATAATACTGACTAAATATATCTGTTATGGGTGTGAAAATTAAATAAAAAATGTATATCAAGAGGGATAACTCTTTCCAGATAAAAATATCAAGGGAGACTATTTCTTCAAAAGACATTAATTTTATTAGCATATCATAAATATGTGTATACATTACTATTACAGTAATTAGATAAGGTTCTCCCCTCTTAATTTTTTTCATTGAATTTAGATTTACACTATAGTGTATCCAAAATCGGCTAAAATATTAAATAGTCAAAAAAAGGTAAAAAATAATAAAATGATCTATACTTATATAAATGAATAAACGAGCAAACACAAAAACCTCTACCCTACAGTATAAATATTTAATCTCAAGCACTTAATTAAAAGACCTACTGCTGAATATAAAACTTAAGAATACCTATTGCAACCTTTATAGAAAAATCTGTGTAAAATACAAGAAATGATTTAAAAAAGTGAATAAAAAATGATTAATTATCTATTCTAAAAATCTATTCTAATTTGTTAACAGCAAAACTTACAAAAAATGATAAATTTAAGTTTTTATGCATATCTTCCAATCTTCACAATTATAAATGTTTTCTTTATACATTTTATATTTTGCAGTCTTTATAATTATCCATTAATTTCAAAATTTTTTTCCCCTTTTTTATAAATCTTCCCTTCCAAAATGGGGTGTTTTTTATTTGAACCAAATTTTAAAATTTCCCCCTAAACTGACCCACTGAGCAAAAAATAATGATTTAATATCCATTCCTTTTTTTGAGGTTTTTAAGGTTTTTTTACCCCCCACGGGAAAAATTACCCTTTTTGGGCAAAACAAAAACCCATTTCTTTTAATTTGGTTTAACAAATTTTAAAAAATACACATTTAGTAAATTTTTAATGTTTAAACCATACACAGTTCCCGTATGGAATAGGGTAGCACCTTTTACCCCCATTTTAAATTTAAACTCACAAGTTTTCTTACTTCATTGTAAATGACCCCAATTTCCCAAAACAAAAACAGAAATTGAGAATACACATGAAGTTTTATTAAATTAATCAACTATATTTAGGAATCCTACCAATATGTCAATCTTCTTTGTCAATAAAGTTTCTCATTTTACCAGAAACAATTTTGTAAAACAAAGAATAAGTACACAAACAAAATCTAATTCAAGTCTTAAATTCAAGCATCTAATTAGTTGATTTCAAATATGGAATTTGAATCTGACCAATAAGCTGTAAGGCTAGGCTAAGCCTATCAAAGTACAAGGTTTCTTATTGGTTCATTTCAAATTTGAATCTGACCAATAAAATGCATTCTTAAAACAGCTCATAGAACATTGAATATCTAAACTCTAAGCCAGAGATTTTCCCTTTAAAATTTGGTCCTTCGAAATTAAAACATATCACAGATATTTTATATAAACAAACATAACAAATTATATATCTATCACACAATGTATATATAGAAACAAATATTTATATCTACATAAAGAAACACAATGACTTTGGCCTAAATCTATACATTATACAATTATATATAAAAAAAATTAAACACATAGACATGAACACTCTTCATGCTTTAACAAGAATTAAATATTCTAATTAAGTCAATATACTTTAAAGCTTCCAGTAAAAGAAATTTAGTAATAGAAGTAATAAAAACAGACTTTTTAAAAAAAAATTAGTCATAAAGCCACCACATATTGAGCTATTTAAAGAAATAAATAAATCAACTTTATAAAAATAATTTTTACCATAATTTCATAAAACATTAAAAAAAAAATTACCATAATTTCATAAAACATTAAATAAATTTTCATTTAAACCTTAAAAATTGTTTGATTCCACTTTTTCAAAAGGTTTTTCATTGTGATAATCATTCTAAAGTGTTTTTTTTTTCAGAAAAAAGATATTACAGATGACCACATATTCATGACATGCCATCATAAAAAGTGAACTAGAAATTTAATATATACATGAATCATTCATGCCATGCTTCTCATGCAGGTAAGGTTTGAACCAGTTGACTGTGAAACAATACAATGTTTTTAATGCCAGTACTTTCAATAGTGAGGTATTACCTCAAGACTTCCCACTTTATGTTGTGACGATTTACTTTTTTCTGAATTGTGGGTACTATGAGAATCTTTTGATCTTGCCGATTTATCTGACGCACTTGACGATGATGAAGAAACCGATTCTTTTGACCTTGAAAGTTCTTTCGACCTTCCCGAGAGACCCGATACATCACTGGCTTTATCATCGTACACAGTGAGGTCATCATCGTCATCCCCGCCAGCAGCAGCCTTGCGTAAATCTTTGGACTGTTGGAGGTATTTTTCTCCGCGAGCTATTTCTTCCTCAAGTAGAATTATATCATGCTCACTACAGGGCCAATTTGCCTGCTGTAGAGCTTTCATAAACCAGCTGCGGTTGTTTATGAAAGAAACAGGGCCTTCAATGTCACCAAACCTAGAAAAAAAAACATATCATAATACAAAACTTTAATCTTTGCAAGTCTTTGTATAAATTAATTTATCTTAGCTTAATCAAAAATAGAAAATTCATTACTGTTCAAAATCTAAATCAAAATTTAAAGATTAAAATCAAAATTTTAGAAAACTGCCCATTTCACATCTCAATGGGAGATAAATCTGACTAGAACTATCACTAAATGTGATTAATACCCCCACAAGACTGCTTAGGAAATGAGGATGTTACTAGTAACAGAATATCTTGTAAAAGAATTGAAATATAGAGTTATGGTTGTGGGCAATTAAAGATAGTTGTGGTTCTTGTATATTGCATTTCCTTTCAATGTGTTGGCCATTTGATGAAGTTTTATTGAATTACTCTGTAATAAGTCCAGAAAGACAAAGAAAAGGAACAAAAGGCAATAACTCTATAAATACTGAAGATGGAGTTATAGTTCTTGTGCACTGCACTTCCTCTTTTGTGCTTGACCATTGTATGAAGTTGTTTTGAATTTCAAACCAGTACGTTTTAAGTTATGCTCTAGACAAGGAAAAGTATCAAAGGGCAGTAACTCTGTATTTTGTCAAAATGGAGTTATGGCTCTTATGCACTGCACTTCCTTTTAATGTCCTTGACAACTGTATGAAGTTGTATTGAATTCCAAACAGTAGTTTTCAAGTTATGCTCTGGACAAGGAAAAGTAACAAAGGGCAATAACTCTGTAATTTGTCAAGATGGAGTTATGGTTCTTGTGCACTGCACTTCCTCTCAATGTGCTTGACCATTGTATGTAGTTATATTGAATTCCAACCATTAGTCTTCAAGTTATGGTCCGGACAAAAGAAAGCAATGGAAAAGTAACAAAGGGCAATAACTCTGTAATTACTTTAGATAGAGTTATGGTTCTTGTGCACTGCACTTCCCCTTATTGTGTTTGACAATTGTATGAAGTTGTTTTGAATTCAAACCAGTAGTGTTCAAGTTATGCCCCGGACAAGGAAAAGTAACAAAGGGCAGTAACTCTGTAATTAGTCAAGATAGAGTTATGGTTCTTGTGCACTGCACTTCCTCTCAATGTGCTTGACCATTGTATGTAGTTATATTGAATTCCAACCATTAGTCTTCAAGTTATGGTCCGGACAAAAGAAAGCAATGGAAAAGTAACAAAGGGCAATAACTCTGTAATTACTTTAGATAGAGTTATGGTTCTTGTGCACTGCACTTCCCCTTATTGTGTTTGACAATTGTATGAAGTTGTTTTGAATTCCAACCAGTAGTTTTCAAGTTATGCCCCGGACAAGGAAAAGTAACAAAGGGCAATAACTCTGTAATTAGTCAAGATAGAGTTATGATTCTTGTGCACTGCACTTCCTCTCAATGTGCTTGACCATTGTATGTAGTTATATTGAATTCCAACCATTAGTCTTCAAGTTATGGTCCGGACAAGGAAAATGCATCGGACGTCAGGACCGACCGACCGCCCGACCGACCAACCGACCACCGGGTGACTCCTATATACCCCCCAAACTTCGTTTTTGGGGGTATAAAAATATTGGTGCTAGAGTTATGAACCTTGTCACATAAGATGTGGTTGGTAATAAGGAACATATTTTGAAGTTTGAAGTTGATACTTTAAGAAATGACAAAGCTATAGTGAAAAATATTTTACTGCACCAAAACTTTAATCTGGACGCGGACGCCGACGCCAGGGCGAGTAGGACAGCTCTCCATATACTTCGTATAGTTGAGCTAAAAATGACTGTCTTACATTAATTGTTAAATAAATTTCAACATTTTAAAGAGAATGGATTGCAATAACAGAAGTTAAATGCATTATGCATGCTTACTCTTCATCCCTTATATCTCTTGGAATGGCGTCCCATACCAGTGCATCCAGTCGCCTGCAAGAATAGATTTAAAAGAGATATATATTTGGATGGTTATATTTGCATCAGACTGCTGAACCCTATGAATTTATGTTTTTGTTTGCATATACATATAAATACTTGAATAAACAGTTATCACATAAACCGCGGCGCGGGAGTGTTATAAAGCCATTTAATAAAAACGATATTACACTAGTGTAATAACACTTTGACGTGACGTCATTTGCGCTATATGGAAACATAGCGTTAAAGCGCGCTAATGGTAGCGTTCCACTATGGGCGCGTCATTGAAAAGTTACTCATTTTTACAGTTTACTGTTCTTATATTACATATGTGATAAAAAGAATATTATATTTGTGTAGATTCAATACTAAATTTATTGAACTCGTTGAATAAAACAATATTTTACTCGCCAGAGGCTCGCATAATATGATTTTATTCAACTCGTTCAATAAATTAAGTATTAAACTACACTCATTCAATATCCTCTATATATGTACATTATTGTTTGGACAGAAATTTTAACAGAAGAATGATAGAAATTTAAAAAAAAAAGAACAGATTTTTTTTTGGTAGGGAGCAACCAATACTTAGCAATTAGGGTAGTTTCTTGCTCAAGGAAACAATGGTATAATTTTCACAATAAGCCTGCTGGCAGCAAAAATTTCTTCTCATGCCACCAGTGCTGACAAAGACCAGTCTGCACATTAGTGCATTCTGTTCATGGCTTGCACTGATCACTATTCAGTCAGTACTTTTTTCAATTTTCCCTAAAAATAATCAATTGCTGCTTAGATAGAAAGATGGAAAAGTCCATTTAAGATATTTTGGGTTGTAAAAATTGAAATGAAAAATAATATTATTACCTGTTAAATAGTCCCAAAACTCTCTCTAGTTTCTCCTCATATGCCTTCAAATTTACACCATTTGGATTGATCAGTTTTATTGGTTTTCGAGACTTGTTAGACACATGTGCTATTGGTAACACCTGAAAGTAATGGTAAAGTAGAAAGATTCAAAAAGTTTGTTTATAAATATACAGTGCATCACACAAACTGACAGTAAATTAACTACCATTACTTACAGTAACTACAATTACCAGAGTATTTCAGAATTCTGAACCCTGTGCAAAAGTAACTGAACAAGTAGTACTTAAATTATTAAATGATAAGTAAACACTATTTTAATATCCTCTCCCTATTCAAATAATTAAGCAGTCAATCTAAATTGATCTAAGATGAGCTTATACAAAAATATAATCATTTATCTTCTAATAATTATTAAACATATTTTAGACAGCGGCCACAATTATTCAATAACAAAATTTAACAAATGTTTACACTTCTGCATCTTAACTTATGTATTTGTTTCATTTTGAAAAGGTAAAGGTGACAAACCTCATCAAAAACTTTAGCCAGTACATGTTTATCTAATATAGGAACATATTTAGATCTATGTGGTATCATGGTGGGTGCCAGGGCATCCAGTAACGTTAGTTTCCTAGCAACAAGACCATTCCTCTGTAACCACTGCTTGCTTGACATACTGCGTATTCTGAAATCAATTCGATAATAAAATTATTATCAATTTTTTTTAAAAAATCCGTTTTAATCAGTTTTGTTAAAATATTTTTTGCTTTTTTTTAAAAAACCATTTTTTTTGAAACTTTAAATTTTTGGTGTTGGAAATCTGTAAAAAAATAAAAAAAGAAACACTTTATTTTTACTATAAAAAGTACTTCCAAATTTTTTTCACATATTCTTTAGATTTTTTTCTTTTTGGGGGCTTTGCATTGAAATAAAATAAAGTTTTTCCCACTAAAAAGAAAATTTTTTAGTAAAAAGATTTTTGCATTGTTTTTTTGATTCATAAAAACGAAATTTTTTTTGTTATTTTAAAAACAAAAAAAATTTAAAGTGCCATTTATTTTGATTAAATTTCTTGCTTTTGCGTGGTCTGTTTATCTTTTTTTGAAAAAGTGAAATTTAAATAAATTAAAAAAATTAATTAAAAAAAACTTAGAAAAAGAAACTTTTCTTAAAAAATTGTTTGGGGCCCCTTTTGTCGTTGTTCCGTGCTTTGGAAAAATAAAAAATAAATATGTCCTAATTCTAAATGAATTTCCCTAAAAACCAAAAAATCATGTTATTTAGAAAATTTTTTGGGAAATAATTTAAAAGCAATCATTAATCTCAAAAAAAATTAAATGGAAAAAATTTAGGGAAATGGAAATTATAAGACAAAAACCAACAAAAGTCTTTTCTACCATTTAAAAAATAAAATTTTAATGGGAAAAAATGAAAAATATTTATTTCTTAAAACTTTTGTTTTATAGCTTTTTTAAAAAAATTTTTTGGGCAATTTCTTTTAAATTCTATTGCATTTCCTTCTTTTTTAATATTTTAAATGCTTTTTAAAAAAAAATTTGGTTTAAAAAAAAAAAATGAAAAAAACTTTGAGAAAATAAAAAAGCCAGGCATTATAAATTTTGTTTCAAAAAGCCCGGAAAAACAAGGAAAACTTTTGGTTCCCGGGAAAGAACGGGGAAAAAAAATAACAATTAGTTTTTTCCCAGTAGTTACAAGTAAAAAAAAATCCACTTAGACAAACAAAAAAATGTACAAATTCTAGCAAAAAAAAATTCATTTTTATGCAATAAATTGAATTTGTAAAGTCTCTTTTTATGGGGTAATTTTGACTTTTTTAATTTATATTATTGCTGTCTTCTATAAAAACTTAATTTTTTTTTTTTGTTGTATTATGATATTATAAAATTTTTTAAAAAATTTTAAATTTTTTTTGCTGTTTTTTTTGAAATTTTTAAAACTTTTACGTATTACACATTCTTTTTGAAGTTTTCTATAAAACTCAAAATTTTTCCATCCCCTTTTTAAAAAACTTGTTTTTAACAAAGGAAATTAAAAAATAGTAAAATTTATTTAAAATTGGAAACAGCCTTAAAATCAACAGCTATATGGGTCCTTTTTTTAAATGGGTTTAAGTATTGTTTAAATTTATTATCATATATAGCGGGAAAATACTTTTAATTGTATAAACAGCAGGCTATAGATACAGCCCATAAATTTTAATAAAAAACCAATTTTTTAAATTTTTACCAACTCTTTAATTCTTAAAAAAAAAAAGTTTCTTACACCTTTTCCCAAAGAAAAAAAATAAAAAAACTCCCCAATTTTATATAATTTAAAGAAAATTATCTTTGACAATTTTTTTGTGATATTTCATTGAAAATTTAAACAATGGTAAAATTTTTTTTTACCATTTTTGATCAAACTTTTAAAAAAAGGGTTCAAAATCAAAATAAATAGTATTGGCATTTTTCAACTTTTTTCAAACAAATGAAAAAACATGATAGAGCCCCACCTTCCCCAACTATTCATTTTTGACCAAACAGGACTAGACCCCCGCGCATCCCCCGGGGTTTTTTCAGGGTCCTGCTTTCGTTACAAACCCTTTTGCAAAAGAGAAACTGATAACGAACAGCATGGATCCTGATCAGACTGCGCAGATGCGCAGGCTGGTCTGGATCCATGCTGGTCGCAAATGCACTATGTTGGTTTTGTCGTGACGCGGCTCATTATTGCTTTCCAAACAAATGAACAACATTGTATTTAACCAGGTCCAACTTAACCAACACAGACACAAGGATTAAACACAAGCACAAAAAACACTTGCGGATCACATTTTATACAACCTATATCAACGACTCGCGGAGACATGCCATAATCCTCTAGAACTGTAAAATATATTAACAAAGACTCTAAAACAAAGAAAAATAATTCTACCTCCCATCTACTAGACTATCTTTTAGCTTAATGAAATAAAATAAAAAACTAATATAAAAACTCACATACAATATACACCAGGATTTTCTATTACTAGGGATACAAGACTTAGCTTAGTTTAGCTCAAGCTTGACATTTTAATTCTTATAATTATCTATTTCCTTTATGTATCTTTTGTCTTTTTTCTTTTGCATTACATTCAATAGCTAGGCAAGCTTTCTCCCTTGCATATTACTAAATAAATCTTACAAATAAATAACAAACAAGTTCAATCCATTTTCTGGTATAAAAAAAGTTTGTGAAATTTGATTCTGCAAATAAACTGAATAAGCTCTTTTATTCAATTTAAAAGATCGGTGGTCCATTTGATCGTACAAAATTGTTTACACAATGTTTTTCATACAGTTAAGGTTTATGGTCTTACTTCCTGTTCTTTTCCTTTTCTATTCTTTGCTAATTTTGTGAGGTTTAGCATGATATATTAATGGCGGGCAGTTACCCTAAAACTGTCCTGAATTTTGTACCTGTAATAACCTATTCTTCATCAAGTAATTGTCATAGTTTCCATTTTAATTTTTTGAAACAGTAGGGAAAGGCATATTGCATTAAATATAGTCATAATAAAAATCATCACAGATAAATACATGTGAATCTCTATGAACTTAACTCTTAACTTGCTGACAGTGACTGCTTTTACCCATGTGACCAGTATAGACCAAAATTAATGGCACATCTGTATTGTTTTATTCATACTCTGCCCTGTTAGCTATTTAATCAGAAATTATTTTGAAAGTTTCCCTTAAATAGGGAACAGTTTGTCCACATTTAATGATGGACCAGACCATTGAATATATTTATCCTGGAAAGGGTGAAATCTGAGGTCTAAAGATCAAATATTCTTCCTACTGTCTAAGCTAATCAAATAAGCTCTTTATGAATATGCTATACATGTATAAATATTCTGATCATGAAAAATGTTATCTTTTATTATTCTATTCCAATCATGAAATAAAATGTTCTCCTAGCATTTCAAATATAAAATCATCCTGATATCTAGCAATCTATAAGGGTAAAGACCTCTGTATACAAAGTGGGGTGCTAATCCATGCTTCTCTAACACTGGAAAAATCAAATACAAAAATCATTTAAAAGGATACTCATAAAGATCCATAATACATTTTTAAATAGGAACTTTTTTAGAAAGATATGATGAGACTATTATCTTAACAAGGGCTATTTATAAAAGAGCTAGGTCCACTTTCCAAATTTTCCAAGTTTGAAATTCAAATTTTTTTTTTTTTTTTTTTTTAGAAATGCACCATAACTAAGAAAAAAGAAAATGGGCAGGGCTAACTACCCATTTGTTTTATATATTGATTTATACTCTTCAATATCTCAATAGTTTTGCAGAAAAAAGACTATATATAAAAATGTTCACCAACCAAATACCAACAACAAGTGGGTAATGATAAAAGCTTTGCATTGTTTTTTAAAACTTTGAAATGTTATAGATGTGTAGATATCATATTTTATAGACAGGTAATAAAAATAAAAAACTTTGAAATGATAAGAATTTAGAACTCAGTTTCCATCTTATCTTCAACATTGAAAAGAATGCACATGTAATTAATTGGATTGATTTGAAAAAGGTTAATTGCTTAAAATGACTAAAATGACTGAAAATATGTTAAAAAAAATACAATATTCAAATTTTCATAAAAATATAATTTTATTTTATTAGGTTATAACCCAATGACAAACATGAAAAGCAGAAAAAGGGAAGAATTTTTCACAAGGGAAAACAGTTTGAACAACAACAACAACATTGTGCTAACGCAGCTAACAGTGTCTACTAATAAACTACAGTATTGAAAATGGAGGGAAAATGTTTAAAAAAATAAGATTCAACATAGAAAAAAGATAACAAAGTGAAAAGAAAACATCATCTAGGATACAGGAGAGACAAGTTGTAATTGTTGACAGGATCTCACCATATTCATCATCTGATACTGACTGCAGACCCTTATAAGGGGCTACAAGTGAAATAATCATGTTTTACTTAACCCTAACAATTTCAAAATGGCTGCCATTCAACACAATATACTGGTCATTTGCTAAGTTTTAAGAAGATATGACACAAGGCAGGTCACAAGCTTTACTGATTAATCACGATCTCAGAAGTTTTGCCATATGATGTCCTAAGCTTAAAGGTACCATATCAGTAGAACCAGCTTAATATCTGTCATATTTTGCAGTTCGGATCAGAATATCCGTCCCAAGGTGACCCGACGATATTCCATTAATTTTAAATTCTTTATCTTTAATTTCAATGGAAATTTATATCATAACAACCGTAACTACTTTCTTACAACAGCCTATGAATTACAACTTCATTCATAATGGTAAAATGACGTCATCCTAAGCGTGCCATTGTGCAGCATGCGACTCATCTGGCACCCCCCATGCCAGATGAAATTTCCGGCATGGGTAAAACCCACGGAAACGCCAGTCTGATATGCAAGAAACTATCTTCTTCAAAGCAGCCACACATTAATTAAAGTATTTAATATTCCTAACTAAATCAATAAGATCCAATGAAAAAAAAAACACTAAATATTTTAACAAAACTTGTGTGGAAATAAAGCTAGGATTGTGTTGAGGAGGAAACATGTGACTTTAAGACAGAGGGTAAATAAAACACATTTATTCTGTATTCTAACAAAATAACAATATCTACAACAATGTATTAAAATGAATTACACATAAATATAACCATTTGATGGTAAAACGTTTTATATCAGTAAGTGTATAATCTGTCGACAGCAAAATGATTGAAATAGTATTTCAACCAACATTGTAATCTTTGCAGATAAAAACCTTTCACAAGACAAAAACTTACATCTGTGTAATAGGAATTTAATATTTGTCTAAATTGTGTGCTTTCTTTGTACCTGTTTCTTAAATACAAGTACCAGTTGTGAGCAATAAAAGTGAGGTCAACCTAGATAAAAAAAAAATTATAAGACAAAATACCTTGTGCAAGCTTTTTCTGTCGTGTTGCCTGCTTTTCAAACAGCTGTCTGGTCTCTGGTAAAAGCCATTCATCAGAATTGAACTTTCCTTGACTGTTCAGTGTCCTCAATAAACTTGTCCTTGTGTGACCTGTAAATGACATTTATAATCAAATATATGTTGGAATGACCTTCACCTTGGTTTGACATTAAATTGACCTTTATTCTTTAATAATTTATATGAAGGGAGTAATTTTTTTAAGTTGTCACCTATTTATTGATAAAAATATTTGGGGGAATTTTAATTCATACCTGCTGCAAGAGGCTTTGCAACTGGACCCCTGGCACTACTTGGTCGAGAACTTCTTGGCCTCCTTTTAGCAAGAGTAAACTCCCTTGTCTCAACAGAGGTTGTGACCCTTGGAGGTGGTGGGGTAGGGATATGGTCTCTATCTGGTGGGGCACTATTAGGTCTTGGGGGTGGAGTCGGGCTATGTGACCTGTAAAGATCTTGCGGATCCATTGCAGGAACAGCCGAAACCCGATCAGTTCCAGGCATAGCGTGTTTCCTACAAACAACAAACAGTAGTAATAAAACAATAAAAGATACAAAAACAAATCCAAAGAAATCCCAGATTATTCATGATTTATGAAATATGACAAAAAATTATTTATCAACAAACACTTATCAATATTTCAAAACTGAATCTTGAAAAGTTATTGTTAGTCTCTGTCAAAACTTCCTACATTTCTTTAAAGACCATAATTATGGAGACTTTCCAGTTTAACTGGTAGAAGACCTTAGGTTTCCTGTAATGCATTATTTCAGGCAAAACCAGGTAGGTACCTGAGTAGAACTGCCAACCTCCCTTCAGCTAGCTGGATAGCTTTCTTATATGAAAGAATCTAAAGTCCGTAATTAGGAAATTAGGAAATAATATTTATTCAAACTTTTAGGAACATCTAAAAAGCTGGTAAAGTGTTTTGTAAAGAATTGTACCTGCTACATTTTTTCATTTCATCAATTTCTTTTTTCCAGGACAGTTTAGCACATTCATCTCGAAGTTCTGCAACTCTGTCAAGATTCTCAAGCCCTTTCTTCATTTCATCTTTCAACAGTCGAATATCTTCACTCTACAAATATCAAACAAACTAATGAAAGCAATTGTGTGTCTTTTAAAATTTCTTTTGTTTAATTCAATTTGCAACAAAGAAACTGATTATATCATTGAAGGTTTATTTCAATTTTAAATTAGTTATCAACTAACAGTCCCTTTAAAAATAAATGGTTCTAATTGTTCTTTAAAAAACAAGTAAAAGGCCATTTTGTGCACATGCTTGGAAGATTAATGAAATATCGGTACGGTAGGAGAGTATAATTTTTATAAGCTGTATTTCTACAATTCTAAAAGTTCTTCACAAACGAAAGAGTTAACTACATCCAATTGCACAAATATGTTTTTAAGCACATTCTTTGCCTGCTGGAAGCAATGATTTAGCAATGCAACCAGGACAGACCTAGATCGGCCAGCACATCCATGCTGTCTGATCATGGTCTGCACTGTTCAACTATTCAATCATATTTTTTTTTATTTTTATAAATGATGAATGATTTTGACCAGATTGTAAAATTGCCAAGTCCATTTAAGATATTCAGTGTGGTAAGTGTTAAGTCTATCAAATGAAAAATAAAAGAATAATAATTTAAAGCCAGCTTTTTGTAGTTTTTCATAAAAAAACAAAATTTTGGAGCATAATTATTACATTCATAGAAACAGTTATAAATTCTGTTACGATATTCTACCTCTTTTTGATAACAAATGGCTATAAACAGGGTTTTCTTAAAGTTAACTTAAATAAAATTTAATGAGCATTAAAAAATTGACTTTACCTCAAATGATTCTGGTTGACCTTCAAGATCGGCACCTTTCTCGGAGAAATAATGATATCTACCACCTGTAGCACGTGCTAGGTCATACAGGAAGTGATTAGCCTCCGCATCATTACAATTAAATGATATAGTGTGCACGGGAACACTGTGCTGCATCTGTACTTGAGCAATAATTGATTTTGGTGGCTGAAATATTTAATCAAATTAATAAACATTTATTGCTAATTATCATAATTTAAATTTGAGCAAACAAACAGTACACTGGTGGATACAGATTTTATAAAAAATTTTAATTTAGAAAAAAAATAGAAGTAATGCTGTCACAACACAAGTAAATTGTTGAAGTAAGACAAATATAACATGTGACTATATACTCAAAAAGTGTGTTCATATCTACCTTTAAGACAATTCTTTGGGTTATTTTTAATCTTATAAAAAGATTAGTATCTATATTAAAATACTTAATATAATAATATGAAAACTCTGAACTTATAGTAATGAATGTTTCTTGATTTAATTTTTTAAAAAGCAAAACTGAATAATTTCATTTCAGTTAATTTTGACCTTATACAATGTTTATTATAGTATTTTGGACAAAAAAAAAAAAATTTAATTTCGTTCCTAATAAAATCAAAATATAAAATTTTATTTGGTAAGTTTTGTCACAAAGTAGAAATGAGTTTTGAACCTGATCAGGTCTTCCATCTGTGAGCAGGTATATAGCTTGTGTGCCAGGATCACTGAGGGCATGCTGTAAGGCAGAGTATGTGTTAGTTGAGCCCCAACAAGAAAGTCCCTGAATCCATCTCCATGCCCCCTCGAGACTCGTCTCTGTCACGTCAACAAGTCGGTTCTGCCAAACTTGAGCTTTAGAGTTGAAGGCAATAAGGTTGAACTTCATTTTATGTCGGAGTTGTTCCTGAAAGATATGCAAGAGAAACTGTAATTTTTAAAAAGTTGAATTCTTTCAATTCTTTACTTTATTAAACATTTTTAAATAATAAAGTGTTACAGTTAATTGCATGCACAATAACATTTCTTGTTTAGAAAGCTTATACCAAAATCTCCACATAAATCATACACATATCATGGAAGATTGTACCAAAAGCTACCATTCTATTACACATAAAAAATATCAAGTTATGAGTATGGAGACAATAGGACTTTCATTATTTCTCATAATGAAATAAAAACCGAATCTGTAGAAATATTTGCTTAAGCCACATTGCCAATTCTTAATGTCTTGATAAATAGTGTTTCTGAAAAGAAACTTATTTTTGGTGATTTCAACATAAAGGTTTTGCTTTACCTGCATCAGAAGAAAGAGTTTGTCTTTCACATACTGGATACTGGGCACCATAGATTCTGACGTGTCAATCACAATATATATCTGATCTTCAATAAGTGTTCCGAACAAAGATCGGCTGCCTTGGTTCAACCAATCAACTCTGTTCTGAATTGCACGTAAAGCCACTAGCATTTTCTGCTCGTATGTACGATGGAGTTCAGGTGTGACTTGCACATGTACGACTTTTCCGTCTTTCCATCGTACCACTGGAAATCTGTCACAGTATTTAGCATTTACCAGTTTCTTATAGCGTAACTGAAATAAAATATAAACATCAATATTGGTATGGGTTTTTCTTTTAATTCATCAAATGAAAATGATCATATTCATCTATTATTTGATATAAAGATGGAGGAGATAAAATTGTAAATTTTTTTTATTTCTTTTTTAATTTGGAACCCATATATTCTAATATACTATATACCTTGTACAGAATATTCCCATAGCCTTATTTGTTGTTTGAATAAGCTTTTTATATACATTGAATTATATGAATAAACAAATATTACGCTGGGTAAAATAAAAGATGATAATGTGCATCACTCATTTATTCTATTATTTTCTACCTTCACTATGAAGAGCTCAATCTATTTTTAGAAACTGTAACTTACAGCATCTGTCTGATATTCATCAAGTGGGTGTGTCTGTAGATCAACAACACCATCACGATGATGGAATGCCACTCCGCTCAGGGCATCGAAGAGCTCCAACTTCTTTGCTCCAAGACCATACTTGTCTAACCAATGACGTGAACTCATGTATTGTTCATTCACTTTCTCCAGATCTACTCTAGGAGCAAGTTCGGACTCTGTAATCAGTGAAAGATAAAGAGATAAATCTACATTGACTATAAAAAGACATAGTTAAATTTATGACCAATTTGAACATTTTTTTCTAAAAACAAATGACTTTTAGAGGAAAGAACAAATAAAGGGTTCATAAAAACAGTTATTGTGACAGCATTATTTTAAACTGTGGGAATTGCCAAATCTTGCGATAAATCTAAATTTTTATCAATATTTTTAAGTATAAATAATCTTTAAATCTTAATTGTTTTTTTTTCTAAAAAATATCATTTCTCCATTAAGCTGTCTTTCAAAGCAACTTTTCAACAATGTTCTGCAGTTTTTAATCTATTTTACTTTAGCTAAATCAGTTGCTATGATAAGTCCATTTTAAAGGGACAATGATTGTACATGCTTTAAGATTTCTACAGTAATTTTACCAGCATATAATGTAAATATGTTACACTCAACCTTCAATGTCTACCATGCATTAACAAATATTTGACATCTGTAGCTAAACTTACATAGATTTACTTTTTCAAAAATTTCATTAAGTTTTGTCTCTTATGTGTCCAAGTTCATAACATTCAATGAAACACTTAAGACAATCATTAACTTAAAGCAAAAAAAAGAAAGAAAAGACTAATATTAAGAGCTTTTTTACTTTAAAGATGTAATACATTGTTCATACATGTATATAATTTTGAACTCACAACTTTATATAAAACATAATATCAACAAACAAAAATAGTGTACTGTACTTTACAAAATATATTTGTGTGCAGCTGTAGTTGTGTTAACTATTAATTACAACAAATATCAATTACTATAAGCATATAAATATAAGCAAATGAGATAAATAACATAAATTAAGCATTTTACATGACCATGGATATATATGTTTACTTATGTCTGTTTCTACTTTCTTTTACTTTCAAAGGGAAATCATACGAAACTTTTCTGTATCTGATTCTTTTAAAGACGTGTTCGGGAGTTTTCATATAGAAATAGAGGCAAAATTAAAAGAGTTGAATAGAATTTCTTTAAATTTGGCATGTTGATATAATATGATAACCCATACATTTTCAGCAAAAAAAAATTGGGGTCACCATGCTTGTTTTTGAGATATCTGCCACTGAATTGGACTTTTTTTTCTTAATTCAAGGGCAGATAATTCACAATGAATGTACACAATACCATATTTTTTTCTTATTATTATGTAGTTCAAAGGAATTCTATTGAAAACAGTTTTAATTCTGCCTTAGCAATATGGCTACATAAAAACTCTGGAATATGTCCTTTAGTTTGTTTGTTTTTCTTCTTCTTGAAATGTAGTTCATTGTTGAAAAAAATATAGCAAGATAAAAAACATTAATGGTCTGTCTGAAAACTAGAAACAAACATTTTTTTATGGCCTAATAATTAGTTGTTTTTACTACTGTCTTATTAATTTTATTTTTCGTTTTCATACATGCAATACCTATTTGTAATGTCTGGCCGTCTATATCTAAGAATATATCTAAATTACAAAGAATAACACAAAATATATAAATATGTCTAAATAACAAAAAAGCAAAAAATAGGTCTACATAATATAAAAGCAAAAAAAGAGTACATTTTTGCATAATAAATAAGGACTAAAATAGAGAGATGCAAGCAAAGTTTACAAAGGAAACTATAAGTTTGAACTTAACAAGTTGTGACATTGCAAATAGTCACAGATCAACACACTCAAGTCATGATTTAGGAGTATATTTTATAGAGGCACTCAAGTCATGACAAGGGAGTATACTATATAGATGCACTCAAGTCATGACAAAGGAGTATTTATCTATAGATGCACTCAAGTCATGGCAAAGGAGAATATTTATTATTATAGATGCACTCAAGTCATGGCAAAGGAGTATATATCTATAGAAGCACTCAAGTCATGGCAAAGGAGAATATTTATTATAATAGATGCACTCAAGTCATGGCAAAGGAGTATATATCTATAGAAGTACTCAAGTCATGACAAAGGAGTATATATCTATAGATGCACTCAAGTCATGACAAAGGAGTATATATCTATAGATGCACTCAAGTCATTGCAAAGGAGAATATATCTATAGAAGTACTCAAGTCATGACAAAGGAGTATATATCTATAGATGCACTCAAGTCATGGCAAAGGAGTATATATCTATAGAAGTACTCAAGTCATGACAAAGGAGTATATATCTATAGATGCACTCAAGTCATGACAAAGGAGTATATATTTTAAGACGCACTCAAGTCACAACAAAGGACTATACATCTATAAATGCACTCAAGTCTTGGCAAAGGAGTATATTTAGAGATGCACTCAAGTCATGACATAGGAGTATAGATTTAAAGACGCAATCATGACATGGCAAAGGAGTATATATTATAGATGCACTCAAGTAATGATGCAAGATCATATATCTAAAGAGGCACTAATGCCCTGATAAAGGAGAATAATAATTTACAGACACACACAAAATATCTAAAGAAAGAATGAGAGTACATCTTGTGATTATGATTGAAAATATATTGTAACAGTAACATGTGGCTTTAAAATCTTCAAACATAAGCATAACAATTTAACATCTACATGCAATGTGTAATGTACCGAAATGACCACTCGCAGTTCTCCTTTTAACATCTGTAAAATGTTAAAATATCAAATGTAAAAAGGAATTTATATTATACCTATATAGTATAGATTGTGCTTTTTTTCCCCCCAACGTCTGCAATTCTAATGATTAATGGATTGACAATGAAAACATGACATATGAACTCAGTATGAGTTACTGTGGGTTGGTTCAAAATCTTGATCAAAAAAAGTAAATGAATGAACCTTTTTATGATTGGTAACTTAGTATTCTTGTAACGGGAAGTAACTGGCTACCTGTTGTTACTTTCATAGCCAAATTACAATCAGAAAATCATTTTAGGATTCCTTTGAGGAAGTATAATGTTGAAAAATTTAAAAAGATCAGTTGACACAAGAAGAAATGGGGGTAAATAAAAACTAAAAAGCATAATATTCCAAAAAACCATCAAACTTTGCAGAGAAATTTGCATAGATATCAACATAAACAGGTGATCAAACTTACCATTAGCTGATACTTTAATACAAGTGGTAAAATATTACGTTTTTACAAAAATAGAATAAAACCAATATGCTTTTATGGTAAATTTTAAACTTACATTTTAACAGATTTAGCTGATTGTGAATTTTGCTAATATTTTAGAACAATAACTAGACAATATGCATTTACGTGTAAAATAATATCGTAAATCAGTCATAAAAACTTTGCAGTGTTAAATATGGAGAATGAATCATTAAGCTATGAAAAACTTTAAGTTTAATGTGACATGAAAAGACCCGTACACAAGTCCTGTATTATTTTTGAAAATATGAACTAAATTAAAAGGGAATACAAAGGAAACTTTTGTTTCTAGCTAATAACAACATTTAAACGGCTAATTTTTATTTTAGAAAATCTAGCTTTAAACTGAAAATAGTATGGGGCTAAATGTAGCAATAATGGGTTTTTCTATAGCTTATTTAATGCACGACAACTTGCGGTAGACTTTATATGTCATTTGAAATTCATATTGGTGGCATAAGAATAAACTTTATTTGTTCACAACCTAGAGAATGTTGCAGCCTAATAAAATAATGGCACAATAGTCTAATATAATAGCAATTTTAGACAACATCCTAATTGAAAAAAACATTTCAAAAATTTATCCTACTTTTACTGAAACAAAATCTTTACAACAAACATTCATATTCAAAAATTCATATTTTAGCCATTTGTTTTATCCAGATGAAGATTAATAAAACAAATTTATACATACCAAGAACTATGTTTGGCTCTGGAGTCATTCCAATGAGCTTTTGAATTTGAATGAGATTGTTCCTGGCATCCTCCATTTCCTGGAATAGTAGAACAATGTCTTCCCGGACACCAGCACCAGGCGGAATACCACCAAATGTTTTCTTCTTTAACATAATATTAGCCTTATTGGTATTTGGGTCAACAGGAAGTCCCTCATAAGAATCCATTTCCATGACAATTGCATAGACATGACTCCTGTAAAAAGACAATTTAAATAAATTGTTCTATATCTGTTTGTTAAGTGTGAAAGCATTAAATATTTTGAAACAATAAGTTCCTACATTTGTTTGGATTGCAGTTAATTTGTCACAATAACACTGTGTCACAATCACACTGATAAGATCATTTTAAGATTTCTCTGATCATCCCAGATGACCATTCATGCAATTTTCAAAGATCAATACATGGCTTGCTGATTACAACCAACAGTCTAAGAAGATACATTTCAATACATGATTTTTCTGTGAAGACAGATTGAGCGATTGGCCTGAAATTTTGCACACAGGTTATTTGGGCAAGGCCTTAATTATAGGAAAAATTTTTTTTGAAAAAAAAACAAAAAAAAATCCAGTCCTGTCTTGTCAAAAAACTTCAGTGGTAACCCTTTAATGTCCTTACAGGACATAAAATACAACAGCACAGCTGTAAGGAGACAGCAACCTAAACAATTAACTCAGAGAAGTCTGCTAATAAAGTACATGTTGAAACATTCACTGTCATCTTGTTAATTCTTTCCTTTTTTTTGACAAAGCAAATAAAGTTAAAACTACAATGAATGGTATGGTTCAAAATGAAAAGAAAATATTTGAGCCGCGTCATGACAAAACCAACATAATGGGTTTGCGACCAGCATGGATCCAGACCAGCATGCGCATCCGCGCAGTCTGATCATGATCCATGCCGTTTGCTATCAGTTTCTCTACTTGTTATAGGGTTTGTAAGCGCAAACCCATTATGTTGGTTTTGTCATGACGCGGCTCATTTATTAAACATCTTACTTTCCCCCTGTAGCAGCAGCAAATTCTCTCAGGAACCTGACTGTGTCCGAATTCTCACAGTTATATGACACAGCATGAATTGGTGGTTTACCCTTTACAGCACATATCTAAAATTACAAAACCAAATAATTAGCTACATAAAAAATGTTGACTCAATAATTTACAAATATGTTAATACATTTTTAACCTAATACAAGAAAATGCAACATTTCAGAACTAATTTTTTGTAATAAGCATTTTCATCAAAATTTTTAAAGGAAGACCAATTTGTTCATAACATCAATATTTTAAGTTAGTAGTACCTAAAAGCATATAAAATTAAAGCAGAACGGTCTTAGAATACCTCATAATTGTAAACTGACAATAAAAAAAACTCTCAGAAATATGTAAAAAATTTATAAAGAAACATTTTGCTTTAATTTCATTTACAGAGAAAGACAACAATATTTTTGACTTGTTTCAGGTCTGTGTTATTGTGTGAAAATTGTATTTAGGACATGAATCACTTTAAAAAGACTGTTTTTCATAAAAAAATACATGATATCTGGTGTGTTTAACAAAAGTCACTGACCTTCTCTTTGAGTAACTGTCTACATGTATCAACTGAGGAACCTTCTGTGTACAAATATATAGCCTCATTCTGGAAACAAAAAATATCAACTTTATTGTAGAAATTTTTTAAAAATCTTTGCAAAATCAAATCAAGCTTGTTAATCTTATAGTACATATTATAAGGATCTTACATTAGTTATTATTTTATATTATAGGTTTAATCAGGGTGAAGTAACATTTAGCCTTGCTGGGCAGCTACAGAATCTTCCCACGCAAACCAGTGCAAACTAAGATCAGCAGTCACATCCATGCCGGCTGATCATGGTCTGCATGGTCGTTTTTTATTCAGTCTGTAACAGAGCATAGCAGCTAGGGTAGTAAATATATAAACAACCATTTATATTGGCCCCATAACCTGTAAAAAAATCTTAATAATGTGATTAATACAATACATCAAGTTAGATACCCATACCTGTTTATCTTCAATAGCACGCAATACTGCTTCAACACAGGCCGTGTTTGACACGCTAGCCAGTCTATCAAGACTCCATAACCATTTGATAGCGCCCTCTACAGTATCATGAGTGACGGGAACACAGTGATCCTGGTACATACTGATCTCATCATTTGCTCTGTAATGTGTAAAATAACGAATGATTAAAATTGTATATGAATATAACATGTCGATTTTTCTTCCTTTGTTTTCAGTATGGTTTAACCAGTCCTGCTGAATTTCTTTTATGGACATGAACATCTTCCAATCCCAACTAAAACATTTATCATTTTTAAGGACAATTGCTAATGGACAGTACAGATCGTGGTCTTCAATGGTTGCATGCTGGGTAGAATTTGTTGCAGTCGACAGGCTAAGAGTTAAATTACCAAAAATGTTACAGCCATACAAGACAAACTTTGAACTTTCATAAAAAAATAAAATATCTAGAATCCTATGACTCTTATTATTTTGTTAAAGTGGGCACTTGAAAAGATGCTCCTCTTACTTTATATAAAAGCAGTGAAATAATTCTGAGTGAAGAAAAACTAACATGATTATTTAAGTCAAAAGAGAAAATCCTTCTCAGCTGATGTTTTTACTAGCATGTAAACATACCTTATGAGATTAAACTTGGCGATCTGTGTAACCTGTTCATACAAGACACGCTCTAGTCCCATTCTATACATATCAAATTGTTGTGGTGACATATTTCGAATGTCAAGGACAACGGTAACAGCTCTCTCTTCAATGACGCCAAACAGACGTCGACTCTCCGATGTCAACCATTCAAGACGACGTTTATACAGGTGTATGGCTTGCTGAAGGCGGTTCTCTAGTTGACGTAGCTTATCTCTTCCACATGTCACCTATTTTTTATTATATCATATTTATGATAAAATCACTTTGGAATGAAAATATTAATCATACTTAAACAGTACATATTTTTAGAATCAATCAAAAATTGTATTAAAAATTATACATGGCTTAAAGACAATTATAATTCTAAGATTTGAGAAAGTTGTACTTTTCATTATCTCTACTAAATTAAAGCAACTGTGCTTTTTTAAAACTGTTTTCACTTCTCTTCTTGGATTTCTTTTGAAAGTTAGAATCTGATATAATGCTTTGTTTCTTAAATCCTAACAAAGTAAAACACAATAATAGTAGATTCTCTCTCTTAATTGGGAAGAGACCCTAGCCCTTTGATATTGGGAAGAATTATTGATAACATAATTTGCCGATTCGGAAAGTAAAAAGGTAGTTTAAGGTTGAATTTTAAGGAAAACTGCATGATTTTAAAGAATTTTTTTATTGGGAAGAGGCCTTTATAAGGTGAAAAACTTTATATAACACTTAGTTCAAACAAGAGGATGGTAAACATTTTGCTGAGATATGAAACAATTATCTTAATGTTATACAACTGGTACATACGTTGAACATTTTGCCATCAGGTCTCATGAGTTGATGGAACAATCCTTCAGCATATCTTGATGAAACTGGTCTCTTTAGTGTCAAGTCATAATCTACAAAATATAAATTATATAATGATATATGTATCGTAATGTATATCTTGGTCACAGTCAATGAAAATTGAATATGAGTGCAGTTGTTTTTCTTACAAAAGTGATAATTTGTTGTCAAAATAAAATAATGCTTCCAGTATAGAATGAAAATATTCATAAAGTGACAAGTCTAATAAGAATGAGGGAAAATTATAAGGCTTATCCATTTTTAAAAATGCAACTATTGAAGTAGATGATTACGCTTCAATTGCAAATGATGTCACAATGAAATACCTAATTCCAGAAACTCTGACCAAAATTAATGTAACATCTGTCACACCAATCAAAAACAAGTCTTAATATAAGGTACTTTCATTGGCTTAGATAAAATCTGTAATATTTTCAAAATTTCATAGCTAAAAAGTGTTAAATAGTAAATATACCTTCACTCATTTTAAAACCAATCACAGGCAGAATCTGTTGTAAGGCAAGCTTGTTCTTGTGTAGGCCATAGTTCTGTAGCCATTTCCGTGTAGAGATGAGGGCACGAACATCAAGCTCCCACTCTTTGCTGGGGGTCTTTTTAATGCTGACTTCGGGATTATAATCATCCTCACTTTTAACTATCACAGATGAAGGGGTTTCGTTAAGGCACCGGGTGTTCATGTCAAAAGACACTTCTGAAATATACAGAAAAAATAAAATAATTTCACGAAACCATGTGATGATCATGTCAAAAAAATGCTTTAGAAATAGACAGTAAAATTCACAATCATTTTATTTCCCATTTATCTATGACTAAAGTTACAATATTCATGTATGATAATATTTCATTTCCAATGCTTTGGAAATAGACGGAAAAATTTACAATCTGTGAATCATTTTTATCCCCTTTTATCTATGGCTAAAGGTACAATATATAATTTTATTTCATTTCTATCATAATAAAGGTATGATAATGAAAGGTTCATCCTAGCTGACTTCTTGTTTTTAATACAGGCTGAGAGTGAAAACCATTTTAAAATCCCTCCATAAACTTTCAGGATATTGAATGAGTGTAGATTTAATACTAAATTTATTGAATAAGTTGAATGAAATCATATTATGTGAGCCTCTGGCAAGCAAAATATTGTTTTATTTAAGGAGTTCAATAAATGTTGTATTGAATCTCCATGAATACAATATTCTATTTATCACAAACATGTATCTAGAATAAGACCTGTTTAGAGCTAAAAAGTCATTTTTCATTGACATGATTTTATTAGAATGCTTGCATAAGTGCGCTTTAACGCTATTTTTGTATGTAATGCAAATTACGTCAAGTCGAAGTGTTATTACACTTTGAGTGTAAGTAATAGAAAGAGCACCGAAACACGAGGCTATCTGATTTGTACGAGGGGGCGTAGCCCCTGAGTATAAATCAGATTGCCGAGTGTTTTGGTGTTCTTTCTCTTTTGTATCATAGTCAAACATGACAGCACGTTCCCTGTTGTCATAATACGAAATCCCAGAAAAAATGAACCAATGAATGAGCATTTGAATATGATATTTCTGCCCCTTTCCCTTTCTCTGCCGTCACAATAAGTAAACCCCAGCAAAAATGAACCAATAAACGGGCATTATCTGGAGTGCGGGTAACTGATACCTGCACTCCAGTTACCGCACTGTGCATGTATATGTATACGATTTAACTCTGACACTTTTTCAACAGAAAGGTCCCCAAACTATGATACAATAACCTTTTATTACATGGGTTTATTACACATATATGCCGTGGCTTATGTGATAAACATTTTGTTTGCAATGAACGCTTTGATTGTTGGCAATTATAATAACTTCCTTGTGCCATTTATATAATCTATAGAGCCTTGCAGACCCACACACTTGAAATATTCTGACCAAACTATTATACTTTCATCAACTCAATTTTAGTTTTGATATTGAACCCTTATAACCCTATCCTCACTCTATCTTTCAGTCTAGACAAACATTATCATTATTAGAAAAATATTTCAAATTATATACTGACTGAATAGCAAACAGTGCAGATCATGATCAGACATAAAGAATATGCCAGCTGATCTTGGTCTTTATTTTACCAATGGGTAAACTGCCAGCAGGCTAAAGGTTAAACTACCAACAGACTTATTCTGTTACCGGCAGGCTATTTTAGGTTAAACTACCAACAGACAGTTTCATTTTCAAATTATGACATGTTTATTACATAATTTCATCTGGATATGGGTTAAATACCATAAAAGCTGATATATAAATTGTTCCCCAGATAACAACATGCTGACAGGGATTTTATAAAGGTCTTAATGTATTATAAGTGACAAGTCTTATCCATACAGAAAACAAGATAATATATTGAATATTTGCATTGATATTTAAAATATAATGATATTATACTGTATGACAAATGTGGGGAGGATTGACAATGTCACAGATAAAGGAAAAATTAGGTGAGAACAGCTTAAGTTTAAGAGAGTTCTGCTTCCTCAATAAATATTATCAGAGATTCCTTAAATGAAATACATGCTAGCTTAAATAATGCACAATAATTTGTACTAAGACATGATAATTTAAGTACTCAGACATGGTGCTTGGTAGGAAGACATCAGGTGTTTGGTAGAAGACAAGATGATTGGTAGTTAGACAAGATGATTGGTAGTAAGACATGATAATTGATGATTAGTTCTAAGACATGATGATTGGTAGTCAGACATGATGATTGGTAGTAAGTCATGATAATTAGTTCTAAGACATGATGATTGGTTCTAAGACATGATGATTGGTACTAAGACATGATGATTAGTACTAAGACATGATGATTGGTACAAAGACAAGATGATTGGTACTCAGACATGATGATTGGTACTCAGATATGATGATTGGTACAAAGATAAGATGATTGGTACTCAGACATGATGATTGGTACTCAGACAAGATGATTGGTACTCAGATATGATGATTGGTACAAAGACAAGATGATTGGTACTCAGACATGATGATTGGTACTCAGATATGATAATTAGTTCTAATACATGATGATGGGTACTCAGACATGATGATTGGTACTCAGACATGATGATTGGTACTCAGACATGATGATTGGTACTCAGACATGATGATTGGTAGTAAGACAGAATGATTGGTAGTTAGGCATGATAATTAGTACTCAGACATGACAACAGTTACTGGTAGTAAGATATGATGACTGGTAGTAATAGAAAGTCTGAATAAGACATAAAACATAGGTTGTAAGGGATGATAATTGGTAATAAGATATGATAAATGCAAGTTAAACATGATAATTGTAAAAGAGGAGATTAAAATATACAAAAAATAATCCATACATAGCTACCATGGTTAGCCATGCACTAGAAATATAGTGATAATTACAGCAAAATCAGTAATTAATCTCACATAGTATCATAGTTTGGAAAATGTGTCAGAGTTAAATCGTATATATATATGCACAGTGCGTTAATTGGAGTGCAGGTATTAGTTACCCGCACTCCGGAGCATGCCCACTGAATGGCTCATCTTGGCTGGGGTTTACAAATTGTGACGGCAGAGAAAGGGAAAGCAACAGAAATATTATATTTAGATGCTCCTTCATTGGTTACTTATTTTCTGGGGTTTCATATTGTAACAACAGGGAACATGTTTTTATTTTTGACTATGATACAAAAGAGAAAGAACACCAAAACACTTGGCAATCTGATTAATACTTGGGGGCTATGCCCCCTAGTACAAATCAGATAGCCTTGTGTTTCGATTCTTTCTATTACTAACATGTAAATTTCTACTTGATAACATGTAAATTATTGCTTGAATCTTTTTACTTTTCTTAAAATCTTAGTACATTTTCCTCAAGTTTTATTTTCTTGAAATACTTAGACTCATCGGGCATGCAGCTTTAATAAACATACAAATTTTTCCCTATTTAAATTCTTTTCAACATATACTTAAAAATTCAAACTGTATTTGATAAATATATAGTATATCTGTAGCCAAATATAAAATGACAATTTTAATTCAAATCAAATATTTGTACAAGTTGGTGTTTGAATACAGAATAATTTACCAAAGACATGGGTTATCAAAGGTATTGACCCAGGGAGAATAAATTTCATTCTGCCACTGCCTAAATAAAGGTATATAGTTTACATAAAATGTGACCTGTAAACTACACCTGTATTATAACATTAAACAATTCTCCAGATGAAGAAGGAGTCATAAAACAGGTTCCATAAAACATTGTAGCACATTAAAGGGTGACAATAACTTTACCTGTATAATGGACTATACTATTTAACAGAAAATAACAAGGAACATCGCAATGCGATGCAACCAGGTTTTCAGCAAAATATTTCACAGAAGCTTTGTCATGAAGGGGCATTTGTTTTTAATTGAACTTTTAGGAGGAATTATGGCTTTTTTAATATTCCTCAAACAAAAATGATTGAGAAATTTTATGTTGTCTATTCGCCTTTTTTTCCCAAATGTTTTAGAAAGGTAAACAGTACTTTATTTTTGCTTAATTTTTGCATTTTTGCGTCTCTTGTCATTTTCTTTTGTCAACAATATTGGCGTGTGGTGTTTTGTGCGATATCAAGAAAAGTATGTTCACAATTTTAAAAAAATACTTGAATGATGTCTTGGAAGAAACTTGGGAATTTAGTGAGCGCCAGGGCACTTGATGACAAAGCTTCTGTGAAAGTTTGGTCAAAATCCATTGAGAAATGTAGGAGAAGTTGCGCACTGTAGAAATTGTTCACTATATATTCTGTATAAGGAAAAAATATACAAAGGGCCATAATTCGGTCAAATATTATCCAATCACAAAACCCCAACAATATGTGCCAGGCACTTGATAACAAAGCTTCTAAGAAAGTTTGGTCAAAATCCGTTGAGAAATGTAGGAGGAGTTGAGCACAGAAGAAATTGTTCTCTATATATTCTGTATAAGGAAAAAATATACAAAGGGCCATAATGCGGTCAAATATTATCCAATCACAAAACCCCGACAATATGTGCCAGGCACTTGATAACAAAGCTTCTAAGAAAGTTTGGTCAAAATCCGTTGAGAAATGTAGGAGGAGTTGCGCACAGAAGAAATTGTTCACTATATATTCTATATAAGGAAAAAAAAACAAAGGGCCATAATTAGGTCAAAATATATACCAATTGCAAAACCCTGGCAATATGTGTCAGGGCACTTGATGACAAAGCTTCTGAGAAAGTTTGGTCAAAATCTGTTGAGAAATGTAGGAGTTGCGCACAGAAGAAATTGTTCACTATATATTTTATATAAGGAAAAAAAACAAAGGGCCATAATTAGGTCAAATATTATCTAATCGCAAAACCCCGACATTATGCGCCAGGGCACTTGATGACAAAGCTTCTGTGAAAGTTTGGTCAAAATCCGTTGAGAAATGTAGGAGGAGTTGCGCACAGAAGAAATTGTTTACGCCCGCCCGCCCGCCCGTCCCGCCCGCCGACATACCTCAATCTAATAACCAGTTTTTTCCTTCGGAAAACCTGGTTAAAAACACAGTTACTTAAAGATGGTAATAATGGGACTTCAGATGGTATTTAAAGACTGCATTTTATCACATTGTATGATATCTTACAGTAATCCAAGTGAATAAGCTTATATTTTGACACAAAACTTATTTATACATTTTTTTCAATTTTCCACAGTATAGATTTTAACATATAAATTAATTGACGCAAAAGTGGCTCAAAAGGTTTTGACTATATAGAGAAGCAAAACAGTATACATTATTTCAATTTCTTTTGTTACAAAATCCTTTAATATGAAGAAGGTGAGCTAAAAACAAATGTATATAAGTCACTTACTATCAGAGTAGGCCATTTTCTTGTACGGATCCACTGCCAGGAACGTATCCCTAATGGCGGAGGAAGTTTTCTGTTCTGTTTGGAGAAGGCTTTCCATCTTTGTTGTCTTTCACTTTTTTGAATCAACAAATCATTGACCTGAAATTTAAAAAAAAAAATGTCTTAAATTATGAAGAATTAAACAAAAAGCACTCGGAGTTAAACTAAATCTTCTCAATATTGATAATTAATAAATATAATACTCAACAGGCTTTACTTCTTTATCATAATGAAGTGTTGCAAATGCTCTTTTGAAGAAAAAAAAATACATGCCATTATAAAAGGATGATCAATAAAAAAAAAATTGTTTTTCAGAATTTTTTTTTTACTTTTATATCATGTATATAATAAAATATGGAAAATATCTATACAAATGTAATCCGCAGAAATTTTTTCACTTCTCTACATATATCTTCTTCTTTAATGAAAAAATTCCTTGTTGGAATATACATTATACATGTATTTTACCTACTGTTTATTGATTGTAAGTTAATTAGTTTCCCTATATACAAGTATGTGATCAGTGATAACGTAATTAGTAGCACTGGGAGCCAAATAATCAAACAGTGGTAAACAAATTATCAAACAATACTTTATTGATTAAGCCTTCAGCTTCCACTTACCCACATTACAATATTCCCCATGGCATGTTACAATAATTAAAAAATAAAGAAACCAATCTACATTAAATAGACTGATTAAAAGTTTATATACAAACATACAAATTTTTCTCTGACAAAAAAATAATACAGATCTACAAATCCTATCTCTAAACAATATCCTTATATTTTCACTTTTGTTGAAAAATAAACACGTAATTTATTATACATGTGATAAATAGTACATGTATAAGATAATGAAGATAGCTAAAGCTAGTGAGCGTTTATAATATATATTACATGTATATAAATTGTAAGTTTGGCAACTTACTGGAATTATAGTAATATTTATCATTGGAATACATAATGAAGGTCTATAGTTACTAACCAGAACTTGAAATAGGTCTATAACTGAATGTGAAAACATCAATAATGTCCATGTGAAAATGAGCCACGCCATGACAAAAACAACATTATGGGTTTGCGACCAGCATGGATCCAGACCAGCCTGCGCATCCGAGCAGTCTGATTAGGATCCATGCTGTTCGCTATCAGTTTCTCTACTTGTAATAGGGTCTGTAAGCGAACAGCATGGATCCTCCGATCAGACGGCGCGGATGCGCAGGCTGGTCTAGATCCATGCTGGTTGCAAACCCATTATGTTGGTTTTGTCATGGCACGGCTCAAATAATCTTTTGCAAACATATTACATAATTATAAATATCAATATATTGTGAAATTTTTAAAATCTAGATTACAATAATTAAAGATCATGACTCTATGACTTTCACTCCCTAGGAGTCATTTAGCTGCGTTTTTATTGTGTCCGTCTTTTATGATATATGATATGTCTTTAAATAACTATAGAATTTGGTAAATAAACAAACAAAATGTTCAATATGAATTATTATAGATATTAAAAAGGTCACAAAATAAGTTAAGTTAACAAAACAAGTCTCAGAATTAAGTTCTCTAACAGCCTTTTGATGAAAATAATACATGTATGTTTTGTATGATTTAAACCTTTTTATTTGTTCCCCACACGCATATCACTGAATATACAATGCTGACTTGAACATTATCAAGAACTTATAATTTATTTCTATATAAATAGTTGAAACTCGAATCCAAATAAACCACTTAACCCTAGATCCCAGCTAAATTTGCAGGGGGACAGTACCCTAGGTCTGTCGAGCACTTCTCTGAGTCAATGCAATGGTTGTATTTTCACAATTAAATACTGAAGTAAGGATTATTTCAACCTAACAATATGGGGATATCATTCTAATTGTCCTTTATTGAGGATTTGATAATAAAACATCTAAGTTTCTGATTTTCTTTATGGGTGTTGTTTGGGTGGTTTAAATGTAATTATAAGCTTTGTTTTAGGTCTTTAAAAACGTACCTATTTTTATACTGTGATGGGACGGGTACGCTGACAACGCCAAAGGGAAAATGCACCAATAATCGTGATAGAAATCTGGCTCCTATTCATTCATGGAGCATGCCATTGAGTGAAGTGCATCATATCCCAATATATAAGTTAACCATAATGTTTAAATAATTAGTCATGTTTAAACAGTTCAAAAGTAATTTCAAATATAAAAGTCCTTATATATATAATTTCCTAATAATGTGATTATCAGATTCACCTTAATTGGTAAATCTACATGATTGTATGGTTAAGAAAACAATACTACATGTATAAGCTTTAAACTGTTTATACATAATTTTTTTTCTTTTTTTTTTCAAAAATTCAAATGGTAGCTTTCTAAAGCTCATATTTTAATATATATAAGTACCAAAAAGTTTTGTTATTTTTTATAACCTGATCTCAAACTTAATGTGCAAGAGATGAAAGGCGGCATAAAACTATAAAGTTCTGCAATCCAGAACTTCAATAAGCTCAGATGTTGCATCTTTATAAATCTTATTTAATCAATTTGAGCATAAAAAGAATGAAGTAATGTAATTTTTAACCAAACCTTTAATAATTCATCATTAATTTTGTAAATTGAGATATAGCCCTGGGCAGTGTTTTCTCTAGAAATTGCGTGTTACGTGTCTTTTCCATTTGACATGTTAATATTATAGCCATATGTTTTCTGTGACGCATTTAAATGCGAGTGTCTTAGTATAATTTTGTTGTCCATAAATAGCATAAAGTTTATAACCTGATAGGTCACCGTGATGATTTATCTTAGACACTTAAGTTATTATAACACATTAAAAGCGCTCGCATACTTCAGAATGCTACATCAATTTATCCGGGTAAATTCGCAATGACTTCGTAGAACAAGCAGCGAAGATTAACTTCATTCTTTTAAAAACAGAATGATAACTTTAATGGGTGGATAGCTTCTACCAGAAGTATCTCTATACTTACATACAAAATGAGGAAACCAAACTGAATGCCCAAACTTTAATGTAGTCAACTAAGAAATCCAAGCAAAACGATAATGCTTCGAAGTGAGTTTTTCGTAAAAAGTTGCTTGAGACAATCTCTGGTTGCCACATAATGTACAGATTGTATATCCTAAAGTAAAGACAACCCATTCGACATAGGGTTGCATAAACTTCAGATTTTCTACATTAAAAAGACATGTTACACACACTGAATTCCAAAATGTCAAAAAGAGCTGTTACATTTTACAAAAACTGAAAATGAGGCTGAAAATATGGTGTAATTTATACGGGGAAGTCAAAGACCGGGCCCGCGAAGCGGGTCCGGGCTTTGGCTGGCCCGGCTATAGACTACACGTGTATATTTAAAAGAAAATCAAATAAAAAACAATTAAAAAATATATAGAATTCTATACCTATCAATGAAATTTTCAGTGTCAGTTCTAGTCGGGCGCCGCCATTTACAATGTAACTCAATGATAACAGGTGGGGTATTCCGATAACGGAACAAATCTCAACTTTTCGGATAAATAATAATCGTCAAGTGTTCCGAGTGAAAACGGAAGCGGTGCATGTAATACCGAATGACACCTTTAAAACGGAAAGAATGAAAGGAATTTTTTAACGACTTCCCCGTTCATAGGCTTTGCCTAATTTCATATTATTTTAGACATAAATAAATAATAAAATTATAATACCTTGTAAATTCTTTGCCTCTATATTAAGTTTAAGTGAAGTTATTGTTAATATATATTCATGACACTTTTCATTTCTAAAATGTCCCTCTAATTTAGAACAAAAGGGTCAAATATGACCCCAATTTCATGAGACATCACTGTACTAGCTGTAGCCAAAACTTCCAAGTAGTTTTTGTAGAATATAAATTTGGTCAAAATTTGCTAAAATCGGTGATTAAACCATACGAAAATGTTTTTTGAGAACATATGAGGTAGGAACTAAATGTTATTGCACGAAGTTACTTACGGTGAAGATTATTCAGACTTGTCTAAATCCAACAAGCTTAAAATGTTAAAGAAACTAAGCTAATTAAGCAAGCACCTGTCAATATCCGCCATCTTGTTTATCAATCGTTGCTTAGCTTTCTAAATTTCCGGCATTTTCCGTAAAAGGTCCTCGATTTTTTCCGTCAAAACTTATACCTGAATATTTCCGGAAATCAACGACAACAGAAAAAATATATCGGCTTTCTCCGTCAATTGGTTCTTGGCGTCTTAACAATTCTTCAACCAGAAGCCAGGAGCCAGTGTGTTAAAATTTATGAGCGCATAACCACATGACGTATTACACATTCATCGTTCAGGAAGGGAAACAGAAATGGCACCGACAGTTATTAGATTGTGCTGTGCTGCCTTTAGATGGACACCAGTTGTTTTTATATCAGCTATAGTTGTCTGGTCATATTATGCGTATGTTGTTCAAATGTGCTTTTGTAAGTATACCTGATCATTTATTGCTATTTTTGTTTTGTTTACATGGTTTATCACGATTTTTGATGCTTTAGGCCTTGAAATAACTGTTAGACTGTTTACACAAGTCTGAAGAAGCTGGCATTGTGGGAGAAACGCTGGGGCATGAGTTTCCACCCAGAGAAGTGCAGCATAATCAGGGTCCACAGGAAGAGGAACCCCATCATAAACCCTTACTCCTTGAAGGGCCACACACTCGAGATAGACTCGACAACCAAGTATCTCGGGTGTCCATATGTCTGGAAACCTTTCCTGAAACCAACATGTTGACAAGATTGTGAAGAAGGGCAACAGTACACTCGGCTTCCTTCGACACAACCTGCGCATCAGCAACGAACAGGTTAAGAGCACAGCCTACATGTCACTCGTGCGACCAGGCCTTGAATATTGCTCCACCGTCTGGAACCCTTATACCTTACATGCAAGCTCAAGATGGTCCTGAGGAGAGCTGCAAGATATGTGATGAACCGTTACCACAACACCAGCTGCGTATCCTCCATGATCCAACACTTGTGGTGGAAGACATTAGAGTCATGGCGAACCATTGAGCCCAGCTGACCATGATGTTCAAGATCACCAATGACCTTGTGGACATACCAGTCAGCGATTATCTCACCCCTCACCCCTGCCCCAAGCCGCACTAGAAGTGACCACTCCAAGAAGTTCCACCTACCATCCACATCTACATCGTACTACAAGAAGTCCTTCTTCCCTCGTACAGCCACAACCTGGAACAGCCTACCTGCCTCCGTTGCAGGGGCAATCATCCCTCACATTCTAATCCGCCATTAAGGGCCCAGCTACAAGTACCCACTATGTGCAGGCTGCGGCCACCGTAACCAGAGAGGTTTGGGTTGAAGAGGCGAAATGTAGCTAGCCAAACTTTTTGTCTATATCTCTTTCTTTTGACCTATCCAACCTCTTCTAACTTTCTATCATTTCTTGTATATTTCTTTTTCTTGACCTAGCACCAACTGTCGCGTTATAATCAAGTGTGATTGCGCCGATGTACGATGTAGATGTTAATGAATCGATTGTAATTCTTTAAGCCTTAATCACAGCGTACACTCCATCGTCCACAGTGACTTCCGCTTGCGAGCGAAATATACACTGTAAAACGCAGAACAAGGCTGAAAAACAGGTAAAACATGTCAAAATAAATAAATCATTGGTTTATTTTACTTATATGTGTGGTACTGACATAAACTAAATTATTCATAATCAATATTCTAATGTGCAAGCATATATTTTCAGACAAAATGCGGTTTCTCACTCAGATTTCTCGAAAAAAATCAAAATTGTTTGCATCAAACGACGATTTCAAAGCTTTTAACCTAATATTTGAACAAATCTTTTTGATGCTATCGAGAATTATGTTCTAAGCACCAGAAAATTAAAAACTGTTATTTGTAAACGTCTTGGTTGCGAAAGTATTGACAATAAATTAGCAACTGTTGATGTTCCCTCACTGTACGGTTGCTTGCTACCTCTCTGTACGGTTGCTTATGAGGACTTGAAAAAAAAACTGTACGGTTGCCTGGGAGCAAGCTACAAATTTTGTTACAATTAAAAACACAATTCTTGAACAGTTGGCCCATTTTAAAGGTAACAATGGCATTGGCCATGCATTTAAACCAAAATTAAAATAAATGTGGGTTTAATAACTAATGTATGTCAAACTTTGTGATGGTAAATTGAGACTCTAATATATACTTTAAGTGATTGAATTTAACTGCAGTTAACGTACATATTTACATGGCATGATGTTCAATGTATATTTAACGTTATTGTAACTTCTCTTTTTTGTAGGTTAATACTAATCATGGAGACATATATGTGCATCTATTGTGATTTAGAGTGTGAACAGTTTTGTGAATTAATAGATCATGTGATTATAAGACATCCTGACGAGAACCTGAAAATAAGAATTATATTATCAAAGAGGGGCAAAGTGTCAAGTCATAGCGATTTGACTGATTACTACTTTAGAATGTAAAATAAAAAGAAATAAAGTTAATGAGTTTTATTATGTTTGGCTCTGTATGCCTATAGAGCACTGCTTTTTTGCTTTTTTCTATTGCAGCAACAATATATTTGAGAGCGAAGCGTAAACATGCTAAAAGAAAAAGCGGAGAAATATCACAACCGGCATTGTCAGGACGAGGAGTTCAACCTGTGCGAGAATATCATAGATTAAATGAAAATATGATAACCGCAGAAAAAAAGATACGGTGGTTTGTCGGACATCTAATAATGACATACTGACAAACTGTGCACTGACAATATTTTAATAAGTGTTTAAAGATGAAACCTACGGAGTTTATTGAACGAAGTGATGCAAAGGACTTTCTCCTACAAGCAGAAAATGTGTCATGACTATGCTTTCACAGTAATAACAGTAAACTATTTGAAGTCTAACTTAACTACGGTAGTTCTGAAAATGATATGGATACAAGAATAATATTTTGACCTCAGTGAGTTAGAAGATACTTAGATAGTAGGTGCTGTTTTATCAAGACATCGGTTGAAACCTGACTAGCTCATAGTTTACAAATGGTACAATTAGCTATAATTTTTCCAAACATGTATAGAAAATTTCATTGGGGCTTGAAAGCTGTTCATTTCTTAAGGCATATGGACATTTCAAACCGAATGTAAAATTTTGATTATGGACAACACCAATCTCCTACGCAGTGATCTCCCCTTACAGGGTTGGCCTTAGCGTAACCTAAACCTCTCCTCACTGGTGTCCCCGTAATGTACCTACCGCTAACGGTTGGTCAATAGCGATTACCGTAGCGTAACCGGTGCGCGGAGTTTGGGACAACAAGACAAAGATAAACCAGTGTGTCATGTTACAACCTAAGTTTTACATATTACTACAAAATGAGTCTTGCTGAAAATAAAAAAAAGTCATGCTTATATTATCAAAATAGTTTATTATTATTTAGAATTATTAAAGACATTAGAAAATGGTAAAAATGAATAAGTAAATGAATCACAGAAAATCAGATATGATCACAGTCTTAAAATAATGTCGAGTGTATCTGCTCAGCAATAACAAAATAAAATAAAAAATATAACAATAACTGTACATGTATACACGATGCAGAGATGAACTTTCTGTTGTGTAAAATTCAAATGTCTAAAATAATTGTGATAATAATAACAAGTAACAAATTTATTGAGATCAGTAACATATACGCCGGTAAAGAGATGCTATATGTTGTATATGCTCTTTGAAAAATCAAAATAATTAACCATCTCTGCAACTATTTTAACATAGGGTAAAGAAAATTAATGTTCAAAGCAGACTTACACCGTTATCAGGGCAAAATAGTTTAAACCTGCCGTCAGTTATTTAAAATTACTTGCTGAAACTTGAATACGTCATAAGTCAATAAAGTAATACATTTTTAGTGTTAAAACATTGCTGAGAAGTTAATTTTAAACTATTTAGACGATATATAATGCCAATAAGCTCGTTAGCAACAGTACAGTGACCTCGCAAGCAACTGGACGAATTGTTTTTCAGATTTAGCAAGCAACCGTACAATGAGTAAACTTCACCAGTGCCAGTTTATTGTCCATATTTTCTTAACCGATGTGTTCAAAACGGGTATTTCTTTTTTATTTGGTGCTAAAATAGTAGATCTTCAAAGCATTAAGTGGATTTGGTCGTATATTACATGGTAAGCTTTAAAAATCGTTGTTTGATGTCAACAAAAAGAGCATTTCTGGAAAATTGTGGTGAGAAATCGCTTTTGTTAACGGAAAAAGATATTTTTACTGCAGGATTTAGGCTGGAAATAGTTTATTTTACCTAACTCTTACTTACAAAAGTAGAATTTCTTCTCTGGTTATTCTGTATTGAAATATTGTATCTGTTTTTCTCTCTACGATGGCGTTTTCCGTGTACAGCTCGCTCGCAAGCGGAAGTTTCCGTGCATGGACGATGGAGTGTACGCTGTGTTAATGGCATGCGAGTAATTACCGTACAAAAATCATTTGTTTAACTGCTGTATGAATAATTTAATGAAATAAGAGAATTTAATCATGATTTTTTTAATGTGACAGTTTAGTTATTTTGTTTAAAGGTATTTATTTTTTACTTTTGTTCATGAATAAGTCAAAATCAATGTATTTTTACGCTGATTTACATTGTAAGTGTATTTTCATTTTCGCCAGATTTTTCTTGCGTAATTTGCAATGGTTTTTTGAGCAATCTCTATATGACGTTAGTTATGCCAAGAAGCAAAAATATCTCAAAGCGACATCATATTCATAGGACTATATTTTGCCCGTCACACAAATCATTTGTTTTGTACACCAAGTTTGTATGGGGCCTAGATGAGTCAGGGCCAAATTGACCCGGATTCTTATTGGAAAACCCTTGAGCTTTTACAAGCCTTATACATATATATATATGTAAGTAGTCAAAATATATAGACATAAACCGCAGATTTGAAGCTATTTTTTTACACTGGTCAATTTTGCATTTTCCGATAAACATAAAAGTTTAAAAAAAAGAAAATGCAAAGCCTTTCTATTTATTAAGTACTAATATGTAAGACAAGGACGATATCCCTTCAACGTTTACAAGGTCACGTTTTGACAACACACTGGTGAAAGTGATTTTAAATGAAAACCTTTTTTACCTCCTTCGGAACTGACATATTTGGTCTTGTTGAGTCACACATCTGCATGATTATCAATTTTTACAGAATGGAAGTAAAAGTCAATTGTTTAAACAAAAAATACAGGTACTGCATTTGTATGAGAACTGCTAACATGCCAGTATTTCAAATATGAAAAAGGGAAGTCATGGCCTTAGAATTGATAGAAATGATGTTAGGAAGATGGCCTCAGTGTCATGTCTCATGTCACACTTTGATAATTCATGTATAAATGCAATTAGTTACTGTTTAGGTCTTAGTTATATCCACTATACCATAGTCCTGCACATATCGTGTAAAGACTGTTGCTTCTTTTATACCACCTTAGTGACTAGATCTTGACCTAAGAACCAACTTGAAATTTTAGAATGAATATGCATTTTACTCATCATTCCTGTCATATTAAAATATTAAACAATAAGCAATTATAAGTCTTTATTTCATCAGTTAAATCAGATAGTAGAAAATGTCCAGCAATATTGTTTCACAATACTCTATTGTGAGGGCAATTAGCACGCTTCATCAACATATCACTAATAATGAATCACCTTAATAGTAAGTAATAATGGTTTCTTTGTTTATATAACTAGCATTTATAATATCTAAAAAGCGTATTTTTCAGTGTATCAGACGAACAATTACTTTATAGAAAATGTTAATTTTATTCACACCAGTTTAGTCCTTAACCCATATAACTATTGAATTGTTCTTATCTTTCAGTTTTTTTTTATTTCCAATGGAATAAAACAAAAGTATGAGAGGGATTACCACTCTAACTAAAACACAGTGAAATGCATTATTGTGCTAATAATGGTTTACTTAAAGTGAAATATCTATGCCTGAAATGTTATAAGAAATGAAAGGTCAAGCATCTATATGACTTGATGAATGCATCATGCATTGAACATAATTCCATTTAACAAAAAAAAATCAATAAAAAAATCCCAAAGAACATAAGGGTCCAGCTTTCATTACCAAATAAGTCAAATAAGTGGATAGGTGCTTAATTACATATTATAAGATGTATGCAGATAGAATGTTTATATTGAGATTGGGAAATTCAAAACACTGTTCACCATATCTTTTGAGAGAGCTTCAGCTCCTAACACATCACACTATTATATACACCAGTTATCCATGGGTACAAGTTTGCAGTCATTTGCAATTTGCAATTCAGGTTTTTATAACTATTGAAAACATTACTTTAATAAATTTTCAATATAAATTCAAAAACCAATTTAAACAAATCTACTTAAGTTGCTTTCAGGTTTTTCATGTTTTCTGAAATTTGAAGATGCATTTATGGTAGGCTTGGAAATCCCATATAAATTCTATTAAATCAACCTCCACAATGCATTTACCATGGACTTTCTTTTGTCTATTTCAGTGACTGTTGACAGTGTTGCAGAAAAGGGTATGATGATTTTTTTTTATTGTTGAACATTTTTTGTCAGCCATTATAAATCTTGACACACTATGTTGCTGGGGCCACTTGCACAAAAAAGTGTCAAGAAAATGAATGAAACTCACTAAATGTGGTTTTTAAAATAAGCTCTATCAGTTTTATTTACCACAATCGACATGTGTATAGAAATTTTATTAGGGTAGACTAGGGGTGAAAAAATACATGTACTATTCAAAGAGCTGAATAGCCTTTTAATAGGGCCTAAATATGGAATCCCAAACCACACTTTACGTACAATTTAATCATGAATATTTATTGAAAGAAACAAATTGATGACACTGCACATGTCTGTGAGATATATAAAATATTCCACTCTACCTTTGGGACTTAATATAGGAAATTGTCTGAATGTAATTACAGCAGTTGCTTTTCTTATTTTCTATGTATTTCTGGCTCATTTCTTAATTTTAGAGTGTTACTTTCCTAGATTGTTATTCTCCTGGACCTTGATTGACTGAGGGTATGCTGTAATGAAGTTAACACCATGTTACATGTACCTCTTGACAATTCTACTTGTAGCAGTGTATATTTTGAACCATAGATGAATTACAATGAAGTATTGACAGAACTGATAATATAACATGATAATTATTGACAGTTCTTTGAAAAAAAAATTATCCGGTCAGTAATAATAATAAAATAATAAGAATAATAATGATATTAATAGTACTTAAGACTTAAAGTTAATACTTAGCCTGCTGACCACAACTAAATATACCCATGTGACCAGTGCTGACCATGACCAACTTGCTCTGTGCAATCATATCAAGGTCAGCACTGTTTTTCTATTCAGTCAGTATATATTTTGAAATTTTCCCAAATCATGATTGAAAGATTATCAAGTCAATTGAGATATTAAAGTGGCATTAATATGTCCACCCAAGGGTATATAGTGAGTGAATGGGTTAAAGTCAGAATACATTTTACCATAATTTCCTTACAATTTTATGATTTACTTCGCATGAAAGATAGATAACTCACATGGCTCAAGGGACTTTCTAAAAGTATTCATCAGAATTAACCTGTATAGTTCAATTTATAAAAAGAGTTGGCTGTCTTTTCATATTTTAAGCAGGTTTATAAATTTATCGGAAACAGTTTCCTATTATCAACTGTTGGTCAATCACCTGGTGCTAAGGTTAAAAAAGTGAAAATTGGCTCATGATAATGGTATAGTATCATAATTGTTGATGAAACATAATGATAACCAGTTACCTGTTTCATAAATTTCCTAATTATCACATTTTCATGTACATAGTGAAATATGATGATGAACTTCCAATAATTAGTAATAATGTGCAAATTATAGCTATTTACTATAGTGTAACATAAGGCCATTTGTTTGGACAGTTCCTAGAATTTTCAAAGGGTCATTTCTCCCTATCACAAGTGGCTGATAATTATATTGCCTCTATTTCCAATACAAAATAATCTCTTTTCCCCGAATTGAAAACATAAACTAAATTGTTTCAACTTCTGGGAAAAAAATGTTTGAAATAAGTAACAGGTTACAAATGTATATGACCATACACATTCTTAAAACTTAATAAAAATGTTAAATTATTTATAAAAAAATTCTCAAATTTCCCAAAATACTATGTTATTTGTCACAATTTAAGCCAGGGATCATTCCCCAAAATATCTAGAAAAGAAAACATTCCATATACATTCTGAATAAAAAGTTTTATTCATGTTTTCATTCATCAATTGTTTAAAATACCGGGTAGTCTTAAATTGAAGATGTCACATTATCTGCAAGTAGCATGAAGTGTTTTCTCTATATTTGAATATGCACAAGTTGTAATTAAATTTTATAGTAAAGTTCATCAATTAATATGCAATTATGCATCTGAATATTACTCAGTAAAGTTTTATAGAGATCATTACAGAATATGACAAAAAAGAGTGTTAAACATTTCCATCAGTTTTCAAGGTTATCCCAGAATTTACATGCTTCAAGAAGCCCTCTTTATCTTATAAATTTCTTAATACATTAAAATTCATAAGAAGTGCAGGGTTTAAGAATTTTTTTTAAATTTCTTATTATAAAATTCTGACATACATATATTTGAAATAGCCAATGTGATTAAACTTAAAATACTGTCATAAAACTGGCCTTGAAGCCATATTACCTAATAAATGTATAAACATATGATTGATTAATACATGGTGATCATCATGAGATCAGTGATCAGTTGTTTTTCTCTAATGCATTATTTGTTTGCTTCACTTTCAACCACATTTCCATACTTTTACTAGGAATTTCATTATCAAACTATTAAACTTGATTGGCCAACAGTATAGAGCCATAGAGCCATCTTGATAAGACTTTAACATGATGCAGGCTGGTTGCTCTCTTTTACGGAAAACATAATGAAATTTTATTATTATGGCTTGTGGATGCAAGTCCAGTACTGTTTTTAGTATTGATCCGATTTGCAAGCCAATGTCATTTTATTGTTGGGAGGTGATAAATATGTAATAAGTTCCATGTCTGCGTCATATACATATTGATGAAATGGACACTATTTTTGGTTGACAGAACTATTTTTGTAAGATAATAAAATTGTTTATACATGTACCATTGTTTGGTAAACAGGCTTTCTGATATTTTGCTATAAAACCTGCTGACTTGTAATCTGCTTGTAAAATGCATGGCAATAGAATGCATAGTGGTGATTTTACTGTAAAAATGTAAAGCTCTTTTAGAGCACTCTCTTTCTTTTGATTGGGAACTGACAGTCTTCAGCTATTAAAGGAAGTATGCAAAATTAACATATTGAAGGTTCCATGTTCACAAAATGAACACAAATCTGTGGATGATACAAATACTTTTTTGTACCATTTGAATGTTTGTCCTGTTTCAGTCATGGCTGGAGGATATGAATAGTAGCTTTCATAACAACTTTCATTCATGAATACCATTAATAAAAGTGATCATTTAATCATGTTTTCAATTTTGCTGTGGTTTAGTTAAGTTTATATAATGAATTTGTTTTAGTTAGATTGTGTAGGAAACTGTTAGCTTATTGAAACACTCTCGAATTAGTTCCTGGACCCACCCAGTACTCAGCAATGAGTGTAAAGTTTCTTGCTGAAGGAAACCTTGGCTTGCCCCTGATGGGGTTTAAACCACGCAGCTAGAAATCCTTAGATTACTAGTCCGATGTGCCATGCTGCCACACCTTAAACAGCTGTGGTTTGTAAACTTAAGGTTTTCAGTTTGAACTGTTGTTTCCCTAAATAAGCAACAAATCTATAATTTTATAAAGCTCATTAATTACATGTAGTTTATGATAAAATAATTGATAATTGTTGTATTAAATTTTGTTCTGTTACAGTTATATACTTGTTACTGTATCACCCGTTCTTACTGATGTTTGTCTGGTCTTATGGTAAAACAATATTCACACCTGTAGGAACTGTACCAAAAAGGGTAAGTTATAATTCCGGTAAATATATAATAAAAATATACAGATTTCTTTGTCAAGCTCTGAATGACAACAAACATTGCAATGTCAAAAAAGTTTTCAATGATGGTTGTTTGTCTGTTTTGTTTTTTTCCAATTTATGGAAAGAAATATGCCTTGTCTGAGAATAGGACCCTCAACCTCAGGATTACAAATGGGACATTTTGGTTTTGGATTTTTATGTGTTGTAAAACATGATTTTTTTTTGAAAATTTACTTTAAGACAGCAGTGGGGATATACATGTAGATGCCATTGATCAGAACATTTGAGGTTAAAGATATGATCAGATATCTAATGTAATATTGGAGATTTTCTGACTATTTGTACAATATTCACCATTTAAATAAAAAACTTGTATTACATTTTCAGTTTTATTTATCAAAACAAGATGCTGACAGGCTGATGAGGGAGAATAATGAAGAGGTTCAGAAGAATATTCTCATAGATTTTGCCAGAAATTCTAACTTACCTGTACAAAATAGAACCCATTCTGGAGGTAACTTTATGTCTTGATTTGTTAAAAACAGTTTGATACAAGGGGTCTGTATTTCATGCAAGAAAGCTATCCAGCAAGCGTACAGAAGGTCAGTGGTTCTACTTGGCTTAAATAATACACAGAGGAGATCCTGACGTTTTTCTCAAACAGTAAAAGCAGCAGGCACAAACAAATTATGTAAGTGTAACTATTGACATTGTGTATGACAAGACCCTCATATTTTTCTGGTCAGTCTCTCATTTTTAGGGCCTTGTCAGACTGCACATATTTTGCATCGTTGCCTCATTCTATACTGAAGGCATATCATTATGTCTGTGTTAGTATGGCTGGCAACACTGTGTAGTCTGTAAAGTGATATATATATATATATATATATATAAAAACAGATAATTCTCAGTTTTATGTATAAAAAAATCATGTTTAGAGAAGTTTTGTAGATATTAAATAAACTGTTTCTTTTGTTGTTCATTGTAAGATTGAAAAGTTTGTTGTATACTATGACATTTTACAAAAAATAGTCACTGGTATATGTGTTACTGATATAAGTATGTTTGCAGCACCAAGATATTGTGAGAAATGTAAATGTATAAAGCCAGATAGATGTCATCATTGTTCAGTCTGTGGTACATGTGTTTTAAAGATGGACCATCATTGTCCTTGGTATGTGTACTGGTTTCTTCTTGTTTTTTAATGAAAACAGCAAATATAGAAAAAATATCCCACATTTTGATGTTGATGTTATAAAGATTTTGGTCTGCTCAGACTGATAAAACTTGATTTAGATATTATGTTGAAACTTTCTGCCAATAGACCTATGTGAAAATTTTGAAAGAAATGTTAACATAAATTTTCTGGAACACTGTTACAAAAGATTAGCTAAGGTTGCAGCCTTTGTTTATCAATATTTCTAGTTTAGACACGTAACAGATCCAAGATCTTTGTACTTATATATTCTCATATAACATATTCTCATATAACAATCTTAGAGAATTTTAATATCAATATGTGCAGCTTAGTGCTTCCAATGGGTTCATATAACTTGCTCCCTCTGCTCTGAACTGACATGTAGTTGTTAAATTATTTTTTTGCATCTTTTTCAGGGTGAATAACTGTGTGGGATTTACAACATACAAATTCTTCGTGATGTTTTTGGGCTATGCTCTAGTTTACTGTATATATGTAGCTCTTACTTCATTGAAATATTTCATTGCATTTTGGACGGTAAGTTTAAACCCAGTGTATATTCTATCTGTATAATTATTCATCATTCACTATGTTTGTTTATATAGCCATGGAAATTAAATTAGAATTGTTAGGAAAGGTTATTGTTTGATTGATTACCAGTATAGTTAATTAAGTTAATCAATTTTTAGGAAGATATTAGATGATTTATTCAATTAAAACATTGGCACATCCACCATGTTGTTTAATAGTTTTGTATTAATTTAATAAAATGAGCCCTTATTCATCAGTTGTTACAGTCAAATTTAAGATAACATTTTACTATGACTGTTAAATTTTGTTTCACAGTTCAATGCCAGATTGATTAAAACTATTTATAGCATATAATGCTGAAATTCTTATTGAATAATTGTTGTTAAGATAAAATATTGTTTTCCTGGAATTTTGAAAATTGTGTAGATATTATGTGTTTCTGTGAATTTTATTTGTTTTTAGCCAATATGATAAGAGTGACTGTGTCATTATTATTTGATGACACTTATAATATGACTGATATGTCATAATGCTGTGAAAAATATGTTTTCATAATAAAAAAAATGGATGTTGAAAAGATTACAACTCCACTAAATGATGTAATTCAGCATATTTCCAGGAAAAAAAAAGATGCCTTTGCCTGTTTGTGTCTGAAATAATGTACAAAAGGGCACCCAAGGTCTTCCTGCAAAGCTGGAAAGTCACCATATGACCTAAATACTATGTTGGTGTGACAGTAAAACCAAACCCCCCAAACAAATATCTTTCATTGATACTACCCAGTTTAATGTCTAGATACTCTTATCATTTATCACTCAGCCATGCAGCTGTAGTGACTCTATCACAATATATTCCTGATTTAATTTACCCAAAATTTAATTTCATTTGCTAATTTAAGTATGTATAATATATAACTTTATTTTACAGAGTGGTGTTGGCCACAATATGGGAAAATTCCATATTCTATTCCTGTTTTTTGTATCGGTGATGTTTGCTATAAGTCTAATATCACTATTTGGATATCATTGTTATCTCACTGTAAAAAATCGTTCCACGCTAGGTAAGCTGATGTATTGTATATAAACTGCATGCTCTGTTTTGTTAGAAAGGGAGACAACTGTTTTATTTCTCAAAAGGGAGATAAGTTAATTTGTAAAGGAAGGTCTGTTTGGAAAGGTTAAGGAAGGTCTGATTGGAAACAAATTTTTTCTTGCTTTGTCTATTTTGGTTAGATACTTCTGTTTAGATTAAATGGTTATTATTATCCTTATCGAGTATATCCTCTTGAAATATTTTTCATGACCATAAATGGGGGGAAAGAGAGTTACAAAAAGTGCCAAACTGAATTTGAGTGCCATATTTGGTAAAATAGCTTTGCGGGATCTAAAATTGGTCCAGTCTAAAAGGAAGGGAAGAAATGCGGCAATTGTAGACTTAAATATACCGAGAAATCGTATTTGATTCATTGCAAGGAAGAGGACTGGTGCTTTGAAAACTTATCCTTTACTGTGAGAATAAAGTGGTTGTCTCCCTTCGATATTGGGCTTTTGTATTTCACTGTTTCTTATTTATTTATTGCAGAAAGGGATCAACCATAATATGGGGAGATTTCATGTTTTATTCCTGTTTTTTGTTGCTGTGATGTTTGGTATAAGTCTTATATCTCTTTTTGGCTACCATGTTTATCTTACAGTTAAAAATAGATCTACATTAGGTAATTGGTTTGATTTTATTTTTACTTATCAATACTGCAATATTGCTTTTGATTTTGGAATGATATCAGTTCATATTCTTTTATGTTTACCATTATGTATAAATTAGAAACTGTTCTTTAAATATATAGGCTCATATAATGGAAGCTGGTTTGTAAATAAGTTAACAATTAATTGGTAACTGTTTCTACTATAGTATATGGTCCTTTGTCTTGTAAAATGGGGACTAAGTATCACAATATGTATATAAATTCCCTATTTTTGTGTGAAAATTTTGGCCTATCAAAATTCAAAGAAAAAATATATATTATCAATATCAGAAAACTTATGTCCACATGAAAATGGTTGAGATTTCTGACACACAAAGTTTGTCAGTTTATGCTAAAGGGTAGCATGCTTCTATTTAAGCCTTCAATCCCTTCTGTGAAAGATTTAGATGGCTTTACATCAGACATTCGTTTCTGTAGCATTCTCTGTTTAACTTGATACTGTGGGCCTAGCAAATTACATTTGAAAAAAAAAAATTAACTGCGGTATTTTTGAAACAATAATTCTTGGAAAAGGAAAATAACTACTTGGCTATGCAAGTTGCATGTACATTTTTTGCATGTTGATATACAAGTGTTGTATTGGATTGTTATGGTTTATTTTGTTATGTTTTACAACTATTAAACATTGTTATGTATATTAATTTGTAAGAGACAGTTAATTGTTTTGGATGTCAAGATGTATCTTAATTTTTTGTGTTTTGTTATATGATTACATAAAACATCTTAATAGAAGTATTTTCTAAATCCTGAATAGACTTGGTGATTATAGGTCAAGTCCACAATGTTGAACCATTTTATTTGGTTTTCATTGCTCTCTAGGAATATCCAATATGCAGAATCAAGTCATCCGTGGCTGAGTGGTTAAGGTCGTTGACATCAAACCACTTGCATTTCAACTTTGTGGGTTTGAATCTTGACAGGGACTTTGTATTCTTTCACAGAGGAAAGGCACCTGAGGTCTTCCTCCATCAGTCAAAAGCTGGAACGTCGCCATATGACCTATACTCTGTTAATGTGACGTTAAACCCAATCAATGAAACAAACAAACATATGCAGAATTCTTGAGTCATTTTGTTAAGCTTGTATTTTTACATTTAGATGATTGTAAATTTTTAAAGGAAATATTTGTTTAAAATTCTATACTGTTGATGTTTTTCAGAATCTTTTAGATCACCTATATTTTCCTCTGGGCCAGACAAGAATGGTTTCAGTCTAGGAAAGTACAATAACTTTATAGAAATATTTGGGGAAAATAAGAAATTGTGGTTTATCCCAGTATTTACAAGGTAAGTTGGATCTTAGTTTTCCTGATTAGAAAATGTGTGGCTTTAAATTGACTTCAGTTTTCATTGAAATGCTCTCTGTAAACTGCAGTGGTTGACAAAAGTGCTGGCTTGAGGAGAATTTTTTACTGGCTATTTTTGTCAAAAAATGATAAATAGAAATGCTTTAGAACACATCAATAGTGTAGTAACACTGGCTACTCTCAAATTTCCTCTGGCTTCTTTACACAGTTTACAGAGAGCACTGTCATTTAATGAAAAATACCTTGTAGTGGTCAACACAGTCATGTTTGATTTAACTTTAATGCAGATTTCTGACAGTACTGATGCTAAAACTTGGTTTTGATTCTATCATGTGAGCATAATAAAGTTTGTCTGCGACTAATTTATTGTTGATTTTTAAAGTAATATGGTGTACAGTAGTTGTGAAAAAAAAAATTTGGAAAAAAGGTGATTTAAAATAAATAGTCATGATGTTAAATGAGGAAAACCTGACATGATTGGAAAATGGAAAAATGACATGGAAATCTTGTTAAATAAAATCACTTTGAGGTCTTTTTAAATCTTATAGTAGAATGAACCATTAAGGTAGACCATGGGTAATGGGCACCATAAGGAACTGTAAAATTGACAACATAGGACAGTTATATGTCTTCAAGGTCACCTGTATGCAAAATTTAAATAAAATTTACCGTGTGGTTTATGAGTTATGGATATATTTCTAAACTAAGACTTTGCCATTAGAAGGGCTTATTTTCAGAAATGAGGAAACTCTAAATAATCTGTAATATCATCATTATAAAAAATGTTTTTCTATTGCCCATTGTTAAGAAACAAATAATAACATTCAGGTAACAAATTACACAAGCAAAATGTTTGTTTCTAAACAAAATGTTCTTAATATGTATAAAAATGTTACCCTACCCCACCCACTTTAAACACTAATTTTACCATTTCCCTATCTAAAATGCCTTATTCAAAATATTCCTAAAATTTACCATAATGAGGGGCTGTTTTCAAAGTTTGCCTAAATTTTCTTAAAGGTATATTGGTTGATCATGCGAAATATAAAATACTTTTACCGTGTAGTTTTTATTTTATTAAACTTTGAAAATATCTGGTATCATATTTGCTATAAATTTTGGCATTATTTAGCAAATAAATACCTACAATAATTATATAATTTAAATCAAACCCTTTTTTCTTCCATAAGGGATCAGAGAGATACATAAATAATGTTAAAAAGAAAAAAAGAAAGAAAAAAAAGTTGCCCCTTCTGGGGTTTGAACCCACGCCCCTCAATTTCAATGTAGTTTGCAAGCGATTCTAGCCTATTTGAATACTCTTCAAAGTGGAGGTAATGCATTACCCATGGTCTACCTTAAGAAATGCAGTTTTTGTGTCGCCTTGAAAAGGTGACATATAGGGGTTACTTTTGTCGGCGGCGCCCTAAAGCTTGTCCGGAGCATAACTCAGTCACTATAAGTCTGATTGACTTCGAACTTGGTATGCATGCTTCTTTCAATAACCCGAAGTGCAGTGCACAAGAACCGGTACTCTGCACTTCCTAATTTTTGAGTTATTGCCCTTTGTTAATTTTCATACTTTATTTTTGTCCAGGCCATTTCTCCTTAAGTATAAAAGCTATGGACTTGAAACTTCATATGATGATAGATCTCATTAAGAAGAAGTGCAGTGCACAAGAATCGGTACTCTGCATTTCGTAATTTTTGGGTTATGGCCCTTTGTTAATTTTCATACTTAATTTTTGTCCAGGCCATTTCTCCAAAAGTATAAAAGTTATGGACTTGAAACTTCATAGGATGATAGATCTCATTAAGAAAAAGTGCAGTGCATAAGAACTGATACTCTGCATTTCTTATTTTTTGAGTTATTGCCCTTTGTTGATTTTCTTACTTTATTTTTGTCCTGGTCATTTCTCCTCAAGTATGAAAGCTATGGACTTGAAACATCATAGAATGATAGATCTTATTGATAAGAAGTGCAGTGCACAGAAACTGCTGCTCTGCACTTATTATTTTTTTAGTTATTGCCCTTTGTTATTTTTCATATTTCATTTTTGTCCTGGCCATTTCTCCTAAACTACATTGTTCACAAGGCGACACATCCGACTCGCGGAGTTCTAGTTATAGTAAATATACTTTAATAGTTTATAAGAAATGCAGTTTTGATAGTAAATATACTTAAATAATTTATAAGAAATGTAGTTTTTATAGTATAAATACTCAAATGATTGTTCAGACCTGCATGAAAATCCTCAAATGTAAATTTGGTATAAAGTAAATGAAACATATATCTCTCCTTAGCACAGTGATATCCTTATTATGTATTCACATTCTCCCTCCAACTTCCAAGTCTTTTGTTTTATACACTATAATACTGCATGTTTGTAACGAGGATTTTCATTGGATAATCATGACATTTATATTATTTATAATCTATGACTGCTGTCAGTTGATTGAATTTTACAGGCATAAAATTTTTCCTCAAAGAAAGGAATTAAGTATTTAAGATTTGTTATAAAGACTTTATAGGTTATATGGTCAGTTATAAATGGTTGTTTCCTATATAACCATCATTACCTGCTTGGGTCATATAAACATATAACCATTCATACTGGCACATATAACCTGATAAGAATCACAGCTGGAATATGTGAATACATTGACAGGGTATGTGACTCCAGCACTCCTACTCCCTCTCTATCATAGATCTATTCTTGTAGAATTTACATTCTTATAGGGTAATTTTGTATTTGTAGTTGCAAAATGAAGGAAAAATACATTAACCAAATTCAACAGATTTCTATATAACTACTGAAGGATGAAAGTTTAGATTCTTTCATCAGTAATTTTGTTAATCAATCTATCTGTCCGTGTTCACCGTAGGGAACGTGTTACAGTATCGCGTTTTTCGGTTACAGTATAGAATTTAAAAGATGGAGGGTTATTTGTTTGGGGGACAGGTAGGTGATTTTTATTCCGGTCCATACTACAAGTAGTTTTGTTTCTAAAAGATGTTTTTGTGCTTTGCTTGTAAGGAACAGAATCCTGTATCTAGTCATATATTTCTTCAGACTCTGCACCGCAGATTAATCTCTATATTGTCTCATAAATGTGCAGATTTGAAGGTTTGAAAATTTGAATCGAGAGACCAACGCATTTTTTTCCCATTCGACATTATTTAAGCATGCATAGATAAAGTAACCGAAAAACGCGATACTGTAACACGTTCCCTACATCTTTAGACAATGAGTCCTTTTTGAATCACATATGCTTGCCTACCATACTGAGATATTTTTTACCTTTGTATAGAGGTCATTGTCAATGTGACAAGGTCGGTATGAAGGAATGATCAAAGTTTTTGTGTCGCCTTGAAAAGGTGACATATAGGGGTTACTTTTGTCGGCGGCGGCGTCTGTGTCGGCGTCGTTGTCGGCGTCGTTGTCCCCTAAAGCTTGTCTGGAGCATAACTCAGTCACTATAAGTCTGATTGACTTCAAACCTCGTATGCATGCTTCTTTCAATAACCCGAATTGCAGTGCACAAGGACCGGTACTCTGCAGTTCTTATTTGTTGAGTTATTGCCCTTTGTTAATTTTCATACTTTATTTTTGTCCGAGCCATTTCTCCTAATGTATAAAAGCCATGGACTTGAAACTTCATAGGATGATAGGTCTCATTAAGAAGAAGTGCAGTGCACAAGAACAGGTACTCTGCATTTGTTATTTTTTGAGTTATTGCCCTTTGTTTATTTTCATACTTTAATTTTGTCCGGGCCATTTCTCCTTAAGTATAAAAGCTATGGACTTGAAACTTCATAGGATGATAGATCTCATTAAGAAGAAGTGCAGTGCACAAGAACCGGTACTCTGCACTTCCTTATTTTTGAGTTATTGCCCTTTGTTAATTTTCATACTTTATTTTTGTCCGGGCCATTTCTCCTAATGTATAAAAGCCAAGGACTTGAAACTTCATAGGATGATAGGTCTCATTAAGAAGAAGTGCAGTGCACAAGAACAGGTACTCTGCATTTTCCTAATTTTTGAGTTATTGCCCTTTGTTAATTTTCATACTTTAATTTTGTCCGGGCCATTTCTCCTAATGTATAAAAGCCATGGACTTGAAACTTCATAGGATGATAGGTCTCATTAAGAAGAAGTGCAGTGCACAAGAACAGGTACTCTGCATTTCTTATTTTTTGAGTTATTGCCCTTTGTTTATTTTCATACTTTAATTTTGTCCGGGCCATTTCTCCTTAAGTATAAAAGCTATGGACTTGAAACTTCATAGGATGATAGATCTCATTAAGAAGAAGTGCAGTGTACAAGAATCGGTACTCTGCATTTCTTAATTTTTGAGTTATGGCCCTTTGTTAATTTTCATACTTAATTTTTGTCCAGGCCATTTCTCCAAAAGTATTAAAGTTATGGACTTGAAACTTCATAGGAGGATAGATCTCATTAAGAAAAAGTGCAGTGCATAAGAACTGATACTCTGTATTTCTTGTTTTTGTGTCGCCTCTACGGAGTAGTGGCAACATATAGGGATCACTTCTCCGTCGTCTGTCCGTCCGTCTGTCTGTCTGTCCGTCCGTCACAAAACTTGTCCGGACTACTCCTCATAAACTACTGGTGCAATTTCATCCAAACTTTACAGGAATGATGAGTACCAAGTCTAGTTGTGCATGTTGTGCATGTTTTCCGGTTCAATGATTTTTGTCAGAGTTATGGCCCTTTAATAATTTTTAATTTTAAAGTTTGTCCGGACTACTTCTCTTATACCACTAATGCTATTTCAATGAAACTTTACAGGATTGTTCTCTAGCTCCTTGCGCATATTGCACGGGTTTTCCGGTTGAATTATTTTTGGCCGCGTTATGGCCCTTTGATAAAAAGGTTTCTTTTTCTGTGTGTTGCCAGATACACAAAAGCTTGTCCGGACTACTCCTCATAAACTACTGGTGCAATTTCATCCAAACTTTACAGGAATGATCAGTACCAAGTCTAGTTGTGCATATTGTCAGCATTTTGCGGTTCAATGATTTTTGTTTGAGTTATGGCCCTTTAATAGTTTTTATTTTTAAAGTTTGTCCGGACTACTTCTCTTATACCACTAATGCAATTTCAATGAAACTTTACAGGATTGATTTGTAGCTCAAGTCCTTGCGCATTTTGCACGGGTTTTCTTGTTGAATGATTTTTGGCCGAGTTATGATGGCCCTTTGATAAAAAGGTGTTTTTTTCTGTGTGTTGCCAGATACGCAAAAGCTTGTCCGGACTACTCCTCATAAACTACTGGTGCAATTTTATCCAAACTCTACAGGAATGATCAGTACCAAGTTTAGTTGTGCACTGTCCGTCTGTCACAAAATTTGTCCCAACATGAAATTGGCCATCATGAGGCGACACATGTGATTACTGATCGCTCTTGTTTGAGTTATTGCCCTTTGTTGATTTTCTTACTTTATTTTTGTCCTGGTCATTTCTCCACAAGTATGAAAGCTATGGACTTGAAACATCATAGAATGATAGATCTTATTGATAAGAAGTGCAGTGCACAGAAACTGCTGCTCTGCACTTATTATTTTTTTAGTTATTGCCCTTTGTTATTTTTCATATTTAATTTTTGTCCTGGCCATTTCTCCTAAACTACATTGTTCACAAGGCGACACATCCGACTCACGGAGTTCTAGTTTAAATTCAAAGGTGGACTACTGCTAGAAGACTTAAGGGAACAATAAGGCATAATGTTCCCCTTCATATAGTATTGAATTCCAAATCTCTTATAAAATTAAATGATGAAGGTCAAATGAAGGTCATAAGTTCAATAAGAGTTGATCTAAAAAAAATAGGACAGTTAGTAAAACTAAGCATCAATTTTCTTGTTTTTATTTTTTATCTGAAAATTTTGTTTACTATAACAACAAATGAGGACTATACCCCTTATATCAAAAAAATAAAAAGATATATTAAATGTGTAAAATTATTTTGTAACAAACTTAGAATTGCCAAAACAGAAATACACAAAATGATAAAGATAGTGGTAGTATTTGACATTGTTTTGGGTGTTACATGATAAAGATAGTGGTAGTATTTGACATTGTTTTGGGTGTTACAGTGATAGTGGTAGTATTTGACAATGTTTTGGGTGTTACATGATAAAGATAGTGGTAGTATTTGACAATGTTTTGGGTGTTACAGTGATAGTGGTAGTATTTGACATTGTTTTGGGTGTTACATGATAAAGATAGTGGTAGTATTTGACAATGTTTTGGGTGTTACAGTGATAGTGGTAGTATTTGACAATGTTTTGGGTGTTACAGTGAAGGAGATGGGGTGACTTTCCAAACACAAACCACAAGTACATCCAGCTCTTATCAAACAATGGGGACGACAAGTCCATCAACTATTCCAAGGTCAGGCCATCAAATTTAGTCTTTTGCTAGCTGTTACATTATGCATAACATTCTAACCAGATTTATCACCAGTAACATTACATAAATATGATGTTTTACAAACCAGGACTGATGAATAGGAACTCCCGCAAATTCACTAGAAAAAAATCAGGGACTTAATATGATACTTTGATTATTTGTAAAATTTTTTAGTAAAAATGATGACAAAATTTATTCAAGAAAACAAAATTTTTTAAGATTTAAAATTGAATGAAAAAATTATTATTATACTCGTATGTTTAATTTTCATATAAAACTATGTGTTGTAATCTATGTTTTGGTACATATATTGGTAAACCCCTCCAAAGTCTTCAACCCTTAACCTGCTAGAACCAGATGTGATGAGCCTTTGCCACCGGTATAGAGCCTTGTCAGACGGCATGGATGTCCAAGCCTGGCAAAATCTGAAATTTATTAACTTGTCCGTTTTTATGTGGGACAGCCCGGCCAATTCAAACAATTGATTCTGCCGCCCCCAGATGTTGTTTACCCAGTCTTTGTATTTTATTAATGAAATCCTTTCAACTTTGAATGGACTGTTGCAAATTAAAAGCAGGACCAGTCTGGGACAATCTTGTGTAAGAAATTTTTAGCAGGTTATGGGTTAATGGGGGTTTTTAAGGTCCCTGATTATTGAAAATTGATACTTTAGTCCTGTTTTGGCTCAAAAAGATGGTCAAAAAATATTTTCTGGTGTCTGAAAACTAAAAAAAACAAAAACAAAAATAATCAATATTTTAATTTTGTAATTAATTTTATATTCTTTTTCCAAAGTTTTTTTTACGCTGTTCACAATTCATGTTATTTGGAGCAATCAATGCATAAAAGAGGTACAGTAGTTACCATTAGGCACACTTCTTAAGATGATGTTTCAAAGACTAACCACAAGATGGTTCTATTTGAATCAGTTGTTTATATTTTGAATATAATTGCTTGTTTTCAGTGAATATTGTATAATTATAATCATAATTGTATTAGGAAAAGACAATATTCTTTGACCAGATTTATGCATGTTGTTACATCACTCACAATAAATGGCATAATTGGTGTTGTAAATGTCTGTGCATGCCTGGGTCGTTTTGTGTATACATATTTTACATATTTAGATGTGTAACTTTTAAGTCGATAAACATAAAGAATTTGATGCCCTGACTTTGAAAGATGTTGTATTTATCATGTATTATTAACACGCGTGTATTTTATAAACTTCTAATTTCTTTTTTTTTGTTGGTTGGTTTTGGAAATAAATATTTTCTATGTTGTAATTTTTTGTTTCATTGCTTTTCTATAACTGCATCTCTGAATGGATACTTGAAATAAATGAGCCGTGTCACGATAAAACCAACATAATGGGTTTGCGACCAGCATGGATCCAGACCAGCCTGCGCATCCACGCAGTCTGATCAGGATCCATGCTGTTCCCTTACATACTCTATAACAAGTAGAGAAACTGATAGCAAACAGCATGGATCCTGATCAGACTGCACGGATGCGCAGGCTGGTCTGGATCCATGCTGGTCGCAAACCCAATATGTTGGTTTTGTCGTGACAGGTAATACAATTATTTGGAAACAAGGGAACAATGGTTTTGGTAAATAAAGATGAAATATTTTTTGGAGAATTTGACATTTGATTTTATTATTTTCTTTGTAGGTAATAAAAGTAATTGTTAATATTGTCTTATAAAAATGGTTTATTATAATTTTTGTGTCAAATTATGAAATAATTTTCATTTTTTCCTAAAAAAAATAGAGTTTCTTTGCTGTATTGTGAATTTGTAATTAAGGATTTTTGACATTTGATATGGCCGTGAATAAATGATTGTTTGCAATTATAACCCTTGTCTAGCAGCTTTTAAAATTTTAGTCTGTAATACTGTAATAGGTCATATATATAGAGATCTGTCAAATTGGTTATTGGCTTCTGCAGAAAAAGGTGTCAAGTTTTGTTGTATTTTTTTCATGCTGGGGAGAAAAATGGTTGTGGCTTTACATGTAGTTTGCATGTTACTTAACAACTGTATTTTGCTATGGTTATAAATAATAGAATGAAGTAAGCTTAAATATACTATAAATAACACAAATATATTGTAGTTATTTATGTTATGCTAGTATATTACATGTATATTACATTTGTTTTATCAACAAATTTTGATTAGCAATATTTGTATATTATAATACAATAAGAAGCTTTATCAATAATTAACATAACCTAAGTTGTGTTTTCTTATTTCCCAGCAATACAAAATGATTTCAGAAGGCATATTAGTTATAGGCCCTTAACATCCATGTTTATTTCTCATTTCAACCTATTCCTAAGAAGACTGAATTATTCATTTGATGAAATTAGAGTTGTTTGTTTGAAACCATTATACATGTATGATAGGAAAAGTTGCTAGGTAGAAGACATTGTTTCCTTTAATAATTTTTCATTGATGAAGAGAAACTGGTATTATCTGGTGGGGAAAACAATGAAAAGAATGGTACATAATTATTCAATACTTCCCTAGTTATATTCAGGCAAACTGCCCAATCAGAAGTTCAATAAATGTCATTTTGTAAATTGCTGAAAACTTGATCTATACAGGGACGTGAATACAGTTTATAATAACAATTCATGATTTGAATAATTATGATTCTCTAAAACACTTACACAGTGAGAAAGGCTTCGTCTCTAGTAAAAGGGGTATATGTAATAATGCTTTGCCTGAAGAATATCTTTGTTAGACCAAAACCAGTAGGTTTCTGTAGAATTAAACATGTATTGGCAAGGGAAATGTTGTTTCATGATTGATTGTGTTGGTTTTATTTTATGTTATATGATTTTATATTTGTTACAGTTCAGGAGATGGCGTAGTATATCCAACACGAACAATAGATCTGGATAGTGACGGTTTATTGGCTGATAGACAACGGTGGATGGAGGAAGGTGACCTTGACAACCATATGGAAAATGGTAAATATAGATTTATAATGTCTACAAACACAAATCTCTGAAAGCTATTGTTAAGAACTTGCATATTCCAAATGTATTGACAAGTTGGCAGGTGTTTTTATGTACCCTGACTGGACTGTTATGTTATTGTTTTAATAATGAAATTCCTTGGAGTAGAATGTAGGTGTAGTGTATATTCTTTGATAAATGCAACTCCTTAAATAAACTTCCCCTCCCCGTTTATTTTTTTTTACATAGGAAAAGAAAATTGAATTGCTAAAATGATAGGAGTCATTTTAAGTCGAAGAAAATTTGTGCAAATTTTAACAAACTAGTATAATACTACATTATCCAGCAGAAAATATTAAAAACAATGAACATTCTTTTTATTTGGACAGTATTTAAAATATTTTAACTTATTTTTAACTCCCCAATTTTTATATGCCCGAAAGAATTTTGGGCATATTATGTTATACCCCCTGGCGTCTGTCCGTACGTCCGTTCGCCCATTAGCAATTTGGTTTCCGGAGCATAACTTAAGTTCCATTTGGCCCACAGTATTCAAACTTCATAGGATGATTGCCCATATTGGGTAGAAGACCCCTATTGATTTTGGGGTCACAAGGTCAAAGTCACTATAACTGTAAAACTGAAAATGGTTTCCGGAGCATAACTTAAATTTGGCCCACAATTTTCAAACTTCATAGGATGATTGCCCATATTGAGTAGAAGACCCCTATTGATTTTGGGGTCACAAGGTCAAAGGTCAAGGTCACTATTACCGTAAAACTGAAAATGGTTTCCGGAGCATAACTTAAGTTCCATTTGGCCCACAGTTTTCAAACTTCATAGGATGATTGTCCATATTGGGTAGTTCATATTGGGTAGAAGATCCCTATTGATTTTGGGGTCACAAGGTCAAAGGTCAAGGTCACTATTAGCTTAATACTGAAAATGGTTTCCGGAGCATAACTTAAGTTCCATTTGGCCCACAGTTTTCAAAGTCACAAGGTCAAAGATCAAGGTTACTATCACCTTTAAACTGGAAACAGTTTTCGCTCAATAATTCAAGCATTAATCAACCTACAGCTAAAGTACTTTCCGGCATATAATGCCCCACCTAGCGGTGCTCTTGTTTGGAACATTTAACGCTAAAGAAGCGTTTATATGAAAACATTTGGTATCAAAATTCAGTGTTTGGCATGTCCATCACACAAATGCAGGAGGGTGAAGGTTTCTGTGCAATTGCTTTTTTTCTAGCAGCAAAGTTTAACCATTTCTGTTAATTTGTTATTATATATTCTTCAAGACATATTTTATGCAGGTTTTATTTTCTGCGGTTTTTTATCAGCTTGCTTCAAAATTTAGATTATAGAATAAAGTAATAATCTATATGAGCCGCGTCAAGACAAAACCAACATAATGGGTTTGCGACCAGCATGGATCCAGACCAGCCTGTGCATCTGCGCAGTCTGATCAGGATCCATGCTTACCATCCCTATTACAAGTAGAGAAACTGATAGCGAACAGCATGGATCCTGATCAGACTGAGCGGATGGGCAGGCTGGTCTGGATCCATGCTGGTCACAAATGCATTACATTGGTTTTGTCGTGACGCGGCTCATATTTTCAAAAGTTATACATACATTGTATTATATTCTCTTCTGTTGCTTCAAGTTTAGCTTACAATATATATCATTTTGTGGTATAAATTACTGTAAAGATAAGCTTTCATTGGATTTTTGCTTATATTTAAGGTATTTTGTTTCAAGAATAACAAAAATGAAAAAAAAACAACAACAAAAAAGAAAAAGAAAACACATAAAAAAATACACAAAAAACAATGAAAAAAGCCAGATTGGCATCTGAGAATGAACTTGTAAAAGTGCTTAGGTCAAAAACAGACATGTTTTTTACTGTCAGTATATTATGTATATACACTGGCCAGTCTTTACTACTACACAGTCTGACAGATTTTATACTCTGTAATTTTAGATTTTCGATATTGAAACACCTTACAATAACAATGGACTCATCCAATTTCTAAGTTGGTTTAGTCCATTATACAAATTTAAGGGAGATGTAGAAAGTAGTTAGCACGCCCTCTAGAATCATTATGATAAAAACAATTATTTTTACTTTGTAGGAACAAACATGACATCTTCTAATCAGAATTTGATCACAACTCTACAGGAGTGATCTTTCTTTGTTTAAAACAAGGTTTCTATTAATATATTGTCAATGTATTTTTTTGTCCATCTGCATTATATTATATTTTCTGTCTACCCTCCTTTCAGTTTTGTAGATGCACATCCCTGCTTTAAAGATAGCTTTTATGTTACGATATTCAAATTGTTGGTATGAAAAATTTTATTTAGTAAAAAAAAAATAAAGTTTTTTTTCTGTGGAAGACAAAAAAAGAATTAGAATATTTTAGAATTGAAAAAAAAAATTGTAGTGATACAGTTGTGCAAATTATTTAATCTCAGTGGAAAGAATACAGGTTTTAATCTACAGCAAATTTTGGGCATGACAATTTTTTTTGCACAGTGAAATGTTATTTTGGCGTAGGATAATGTCACCAGTTTACCATTCCTTTATGTATATATACCATTTCTCAAGGCACCTTCACTAATCATAGATATTTCATGTGATGGAACCTTCCATTGTCGTTTATCCTTCAGGTCAATAATGTCAAAGTCACTGAGACTAATAATAGATTTTCCAAATTTTCCACATAGAAAGACCAAGTTTTTAACATTGCCAAATTGACAGTGGAAAATTTCAACAATGCTTTGTAGATCTTAATGGTGTGAGTGATAGGTTAAAATATGTAGATGTCTGTTAAAGGAAAAAATTAAATAATGTTCTGTTGATATGAAATTTTCAGTAATAGACATTAGACTGCAGGAATATAATAAAAGATATCACCAAACCTGCTTATCACTGAAAATATAACCAGTATCCATTTTTATAACCACTGTATACAGTATCTGCTATTAACCTTTTCCCTGCTGGTGGCAAATGAATCTACCTATGCTGACAGTGCACACCAGATCAGCCACCATTATGGCATATCTTTATGGTCTGATCATGGTTTGTTTGCGATTCAATCAAATACTTTGTTAAAACCCCCTCTGTTGTGCAGCAGGGAGTTTGCCTCAGAATGGGCAGCGCACCATTTAACGCTGTGTTGATCGTAAGAGGTGACTAAATGGGTTTGAATTACTGGAGTCTATGCATCTCTTACCTCCAGCAGATAATGTGATTTTGACTTCCGGTGTTGCTTTTCGGCGCCATATTATTTACATCATGTTAGTGGGCTGTAAAACCAAACAAAAAACTTGTAAATGGTTTGGTCTAGGTTGAATGATGGACAAGCCCATTTAAGATATTTAGTAGGGCAGTGGTTAAAATCCTCCTTAATAATTATTGCTGATCTTCTTTTCTTATTAAATCTTTTGTGTAGCTTTCCAAGTCATTTAAGGTGTGCTTTTATGAAAAATATTTTATTTGCTTATTTTATTTTCTTAGATTTTTGTCCTGTATAACTTTATTACTTTTATGTGGACACTATTTATTTTTCAGTGCTGTTTGCTTGCATGAAACTGCTATTTTTGAAAACTTTTGAATATACAAATATGTCCTCTGAAAAATTCATAAGTTGTTACATAAACAATCATATGTTATACAATGTATTAAATTAAAGTTGGTTCTCCATCAAATAATGCTACCATTTTCTACATGACACACTATTGGTTCCTTCCTTTATTAATTGTACTTGACCTGCTTTTTACCTCTCTATTGCCATATACAGTTCATTATTTCTTCCGTATCAGAATGATGTTTCAATCAGTTTTATCCATGCTGGAAATTTCAACTTATTAGATGAGTAAAGTTGCTTAAAAAAATGATGTCATTTCAGAACAAAACTTTGTTCATTGAATGACAGCATTTTGCTTTATATATGAAGCTGTAAATTCATACTCTACTGTAAGAAAATAGTAACAGATGAAATAACATTAATTGATTAATTTTTTGAAGTAAATTATTTAAAATATGATAGAATGTGCAAGAGAGAATATCTGACATGACCTAGCAGTTTTGATAGGAATATCTTTCTCTTTGGTAGCCGCCCATGAGTAGCTTTTTCGTAACAAAAATCTGGATAAAGTGCGATCAGTAAGAAACATTATTCACAACAAAATTACATGAAAATTGCAGACTCTGTTTGATTGAGTCTGTACATGGGGGATAATTATTTCTATAATCTGTTTCAGGATATGGATCATATAACAGACATGGTGACAATGTAAGACTAGAATATTAGAAATAGACTATAAAAAAAAATTTTCTCTGACAAAGATGGAAGGAGATTCGGCTTGATCCCAGAATTTCCAAGAAGTGATTTAGTAAAAACAGAGGATACCAGCTCAAGATTATACACCACTTCTTGAGACTGTAGTAATTGTTATACAGGGTACAAGTAAAAAAATTCTGGAACAGTACAGTCATGCTAGAAGAAAAGACAACAGTTCAAATGGATTGCAAAACAAAACGAAAAGAGTAGAAAAGTTTTATAATAAAACATATACACATGAATCATGCTTACGAGATATGTTGAAGAATCTCCAGTTTTAGATTTCCACTGTGTCTAACTGGTTGAGATTTCCACTGTGTCTAACTGGTTGCAATTATGACCAATAACAATAAAGAAATGCCGTTTTTTAAGCAAACACATTGAATTAATGCTGCTTTAGTTGTGTGATAATTTCTTATTTTACATATCCTGTTAAACACAGTGATTTTTTGATGCATTCACATCATGTCTTGAATCAAGATGTTTAAATTTGAACTTTTTTTCTGACACCACATACAAATTGACCCGTGCAAGAAGTGAAATAGATAATAAATCTAGTTTATAACATAATGAGCACATTTAATTTCTTTTAGGCTTAGGCACATAGATTTTCACACTTTCTTCAATTTTCAGAATTTTTAGATCTGTACTACTCTCTGTAATTTCATATGTAGAAAATCCTATACACATATGTTCAAATATGTAAATCAATATCGATATGCTTTACACAAGTTTTATGTACACATTTTGAAAAATATCAGTGTATGTACATATATATCAGGTTAATGTGTAAATGTGTTTGCATATGTGTAATAATGTTAAGTATTTTATAATGTGTTGTAAAAATGTTGATGCATTTCTTTAACCAAAGGTATTGTTTACAAGTGTTTTTTTTATGTTTTGTAAATAAAACTATACATATAAATATTGACATTGTGATATGTGCAAGTACAAATGCCAAAATATGTTTCAACATATTTTACATTTTCATGTGTATATAAACATTGTGTTTTCTGATACTATTTTTAGAACAATATCAACATTTTTATCAATCTAATGATTTAAGAAGTAAAACAAAGAAATAAATAAAAACATGTCATAGAAGTAAGAAATGTTATGTTAATCCATTGCCTGCTGGCAGCAACTTATTTAAACCATGTGACTTGTGCAGATCAAAATCGGCCAGCGCATTACTGTGTGATCTTGGTATGCACTGTTCTCTGTCCAGTCAATACATATTATGAGATTAACACTGAATTGATGAAATGGCACTGTCCAGATTGAATTATAGGATAAGATGGACAAGTCTATTAAGATAATAAGGGGAAAATGGGTTACCTAAGGCTATCAGTTTAATAGATGTTTAATCAAGTAGTAATCACATCATAAACTTGTATTGGATTTTTGTTGTTTGGTAGATTTTCCTTTATTTTCCTTTTTTTGTTTTTGTTTGGTTCTAGATTTGAATTTATTGCATTACATTACTTACACCAATTTTAATTTAGAAATTTAAATATTGTTTAGTATATAACTTAGGCCAATTTGATTTAGGAATTTAAATACTGTTCAGAATATGGTGAAGACAGTTTTAATTCATAACTTTATAGTTACAGTGTTGTATGTAAAATAAAAAGGCAAACAAAACCAGACATTATGTTAATATTTATGGACATATTTATACATATCTACTATTGTATTACATGCGTAAAACTCAAATAGTTAATACGTCTGCTCAACACATATTATATCAAATATATGCCATGCTAGTGTGTAAGAAAAAAAATGTACGACTACAAATGGTGAACTTGAAGTGTTTTATATTTCATGTTGACAACACATTATTTAGCCTTTTAAGTAGGGAACAGATTCATGTTCAGAATATACAGTGTAACTGGTAGCCATTTTGATGGTTGTTTGTTAGCAAATTCAGAGCTTATTTCAGAACATATCTTTATTGGTGGTCAAGCAACTTTCAGATAACTCTTATCCATAATTATCTCATAATACTTTGCCAAGATGAATTTGTGTAACCTACATGCCTTGCTTTGAATAAGGGTATGTCCATTTTTTTTTGGTAAGACAAGGCCAGTAATTCAAACATGAATTTTGACAGAATTATGGCCCATTTTGTACTTTAAAATTCTACATTATCCAGGCTCTTATTTTGCCATCAAGCACTTTGAATAGTCAAGCAGGCTCTCATGTTGATAAGAGGTGTTTCTCTATCAGAATTCTGAAGATAATCAGTGAGCAGTATGGAATGTGAGCAGTGCATACTAGCCTAACTACTCTGGTGGAACAGGCAGACCAGTATCTCTGCTTGCATCGGTAGGCTTCATGCACATACTGACAATGTTCATCTTTGTGTTATCTCGTCTTCTGTGACCAAGTTATCTGAAAGTAAGCTAAAAAGGTCGTAGAACCGATTTTGTCCATTTCAAATTGATTTGACCAATACTTTTAAATATCAGTCCTTATATTTCAGACGATTTTTAAAAATAATTATTTTTATACATTTCTAATTGGTTTGCATACTTGATTAACAAATTTAAAGGCAAAATAACCAAATGTAAGGCATTAACTTGGTATTTTACAACATTTTGAGTTTGTTTATGTACAGATGTATTTTGATTTTGTTTCGAATTTTATGAAGTTCCAAATAATACATACAGAGTGATTTATCATATTATATATTTGTAAGATATGTAAATATATTTATCATTTATTTATTATCAAAGCTATATGAGTGTGTGATTGTGATCTTAAAATTTTTAATGTTCAATGCTACAGCAAAATGTTTTCATGTATATCCCCCACCGCTTTGTTTCTTCATCCTTTTGTATGATTTTGTTTTCAAGATATTTTTGTATCTTTTGGTTTGAATTGTTTTCAATATATTTTTTGAGGAAATGAATTTATATAAGTCTTGGACTTTTCAAATTCTCTTCAGAATTTAGTTAAGTTATAAAGTCATTATCATTGTTTACCTCTTAATTTATATCTTCAGTCATACATGATTTTTGTTAAGCAATGTCTTCTGGTTGTAATGTACATCTATGTTTGATAATTTTAGAAATGAATATTGTTCAAACTTAGATATTTTTTATCATTCAGTTTGAATTGTTTTCAAGATATTTTACAGAGGATTGCAAATAATTGATTTTCTCTATCATAGGAGTTTCAACCATTAATATAAAACCCTAATTATGTAAGTCATTTAATTTATTTATCACATACATAATGGCGCAAGAGTGTACTAAAGCCATGTTATAAAAATGATGTGACATCATTTGGGCTATATATAAACATAGCATTAAAGCACACTAATGTTAGTGTGCGACTATGAAAAATGTCTCTTTTTAACTGTAAACTGTTGTTATTTTGAATATTAGATAAATAGAATATTAAAAATTTGTGTAGATTCAAAATTAAATTTATTGAACTCATTGAATAAAACAAGATTATGCTCGCAGAGGCTTGCATAATATAACTTTATTCAACTCATTCAATAAATTTAGTATTACACCTACACTCATTCAATATCCTTTATGTTTTTTACTGCAGGATAGGTGATATCAGCCTGTACAAAATATTATAGAACCAGTCAAAACTTTTATAACTTGAAAAACGAGTTTGTGAAATCAAAACAAATTAGGGTATCTAATAACATAAAATAGAGATTTTATTAAGGTGTAAGTTCAACATTTTAATCCAAATAGTTCTCTCTTTATTTTGTTGGTTTTTCTCTCCCTTTTTTGTATTGTGCATTATATCTGTGCATTGTATCAACATTTTGACAAAAAAAATATATATCCTGTTATAGTCTTGTCATATTGCCATTTTGAACAATAAAAATGTGTTATAAAATTTTGATATTTTGTTATTTATTAAACTTACTTGTCCCTATAAATTGGTTTGCCTTAAGTGTTAGCATTAATATTTTTTTTTCAATTTGGTAAAAATGATTTATTGGTCATTGGTTGTCCAGGCAACAACTTGTTTTGAGAAGGATTTTTTTTTTATCTTGGGCGGGAAATCTTTTCTTCAATTGGGCATCAACAACTTGTTTTGAGTTAGACATCTTTCCTCAACAACTTGTATTAAGTGGGACATCTTTCGTTAGGTGGGACATCTTTCCTCAACAACTTGTTTTGAGTTAGACATCTTTCCTCAACAACTTGTATTAAGTGGGACATCTTTCGTTAACAACTTGTATTAGGTGAGACATCTTTCCTCAACAACTTGTATTGAGTGGGACATCTGTTATCAACAACTTGTATTGAGTGGGACATCTTTTCTCTACAATTTGTTATGAGTCAAACATCTTTATTCAACAACTTGTATTGAGTATGACATCTTTTCTCAAAATGTTTTGAGTGAGACATCTTTTCTCAAATAATGTTTTGAGTGGAACATATTTTCTAAATAACTTGTATTGAGTGAGACATCTTTCCTTAACAACTTGTATTGAGTGGGACATCTTTTCTCAACAACTTGTATTGAGTGAGACATCTTTACTTTACAACTTGTATTGCGTTGGACATATTTTCTCAAGAACTTGTATTGAGTGGGACATCTGTTCTTAACAACATGTATTGAGTGGGACATCTGTTCTTAACAACATGTATTGAGTGGGACATCTGTTCTTAACAACATGTATTGAGTGGGACATCTGTTCTTAACAACATGTATTGAGTGGGACATCTGTTCTTAACAACATATATTGAGTGGGACATCTTTACTTAACAACATGTATTGAGTGGAACATCTTTCGTCAATAACTTGTGTTGTAATATTTTTTTATGCTCCATAACTATTTTTTTCATGTATCACTAATTTTTCCAGGACATCTTATCTGCAATTGTAGTTTCATTTTGATTAAACTTCATGAAATGAAGATGTTGAGTGATTTTTAGTTTAACTATTATATTTATATAATAGGAACAGCTTTCCTATGCTACTAATGTTCTCATTTGTAACTCAGTCTGCAAGAGCTTAGAATTTTGAAAACTGAATTTGACACCCTTGGTAAACGCTAAATGCTCCAGCTGATCCCAAACCTTAACATAACCATTGCACTGACCTGGCAGTAAAGCAACAGGTCTAAAAAACTCTGATTATTCCTTATATATCTCATTCAATCTCTTGAGGCTCCTGGGAAATGTTAACAATTAATGGATGAGTTCTTTTACCATCTAGCTTTAGCAGAAACTTGGTGGTTCTACTCATTAATGTAAGAATGGGCACTGCACACTGGGGTTTTCTTACACCAGTAAAGAAATGACTTAGAATGGGCACTGCAGACTGGGGTTTTCTTACACCAGTAAAGAAATGACTTAGAATGGGCACTGCAGACTGGGGTTTTCTTACACCAGTAAAGAAATGAATTAGAATGGGAACTGCACACTGGGGTTTTCTTACACCAGTCAAGAAGTGACTTAGAATGGGCACTGCACACTGGGGTTTTCTTACACCAGTAAAGAAATGACTTAGAATGGGCACTGCACACTGGGGTTTTCTTACACCAGTAAAGAAATGACTTAGAATGGGAACTGCACACTGGGGTTTTCTTACACCAGTAAAGAAATGACTTAGAATGGGCACTGCACACTGGGGTTTTCTTACACCAGTAAAGAAATGACTTAGAATGGGCACTGCACACTGGGGTTTTCTTACACCAGTAAAGAAGTGACTTAGAATGGGAACTGCAGACTGGGGTTTTCTTACACCAGTAAAGAAATGACTTAGAATGGGCACTGCAGACTGGGGTTTTCTTACACCAGTAAAGAAATGAATTAGAATGGGCACTGCACACTGGGGTTTTCTTACACCAGTAAAGAAATTAATTAGAATGGGCACTGCAGACTGGGGTTTTCTTACACCAGTAAAGAAATGACTTAGAATGGGCACTGCAGACTGGGGTTTTCTTACACCAGTAAAGAAATGACTTAGAATGGGAACTGCAGACTGGGTTTTCTTACACCAGTAAAGAAATTGACTTAGAATGGGCACTGCACACTGGGGTTTTCTTACACCAGTAAAGAAATGACTTAGAATGGGAACTGCAGACTGGGATTTTCTTACACCAGTAAAGAAATTACTTAGAATGGGCACTGCACACTGGGGTTTTCTTACACCAGTAAAGAAATGACTTAGAATGGGAACTGCAGACTGGGGTTTTCTTACACCAGTAAAGAAATGACTTAGAATGGGCACTGCAGACTGGGGTTTTCTTACACCAGTAAAGAAATGACTTAGAATGGGAACTGCAGACTGGGGTTTTCTTACACCAGTAAAGAAATGACTTAGAATGGGCACTGCAGACTGGGGTTTTCTTACACCAGTAAAGAAATGACTTAGAATGGGAACTGCAGACTGGGGTTTTCTTACACCAGTAAAGAAATGACTTAGAATGGGCACTGCACACTGGGTTTTCTTACACCAGTAAAGAAGTGACTTAGAATGGGAACTGAACACTGGGGTTTTCTTACACCAGTAAAGAAATTACTTAGAATGGGCACTGCACACTGGGGTTTTCTTACACCAGTAAAGAAGTGACTTAGAATGGGCACTGCAGACTGGGGTTTTCTTACACCAGTCAAGAAGTGACTTAGAATGGGCACTGCACACTAGGGTTTTCTTATACCAGTAAAGAAATGACTTAGAATGGGCACTGCACACTGGGGTTTTCTTACACCAGTAAAGAAATGACTTGACAGTGTGAAAGACTCTCAGTGTGACAAGAAAACAACTTCTTTTCATTTTTTCCTCTTGACTGTAATCAGTTTCCTCTGTCAAGCATCTGAACATCAACAGGTTAAAGCAATACCATAGAAAAAATTAATCTATGATTGTATAAAATACTACAGAACTGTTGGAGAAATTATGAAAAATATCAAAAAGTTTACCAACTTCCAAAAAATCATCACATTCTGCCCTGCTCCTATATAACTAGGTGACCATATGCAATGGTAGGATACTACGTCATCGCGCACCTGCTGAATGCTCCCACTTGGACCATTTTTTCGTCGATTCGAAGGTAAAATACAGTTTTATTATAAGAAAACGTAAGAGTATTAAAACATCATGTAGCGCACCAAAGAATGGCTATAGTACTTGAGATAATTGTAAAAAAAAATTATAGTTTCATTGTCTGGTTTAAGCCTGAAAACGGGATAAGTGTTTTTCTCTGAATGCTCCCACTCGGACTTTTCCCGAAACATATAAGAAATAAGGTTGAAACCTTCTTGAAAATTAATTTTAACGTACCGGAATATAAACCGAGTCATGTTTACACATTTTTCTAGATTAGTTTCAAATATGTCTATTCAAAAGTCAGTTTTTTAAAGTTTTTTTTTTTATAAAAATGGAAAATGCTCCCACACGATTTCAGAGATGCTCCCACTCGGACCCAAATATATACATTTTGAAAGCACATTGATGTGCCAAGCTTTTATGGATTATTCATACAATTTTTAAACCATTTTGTCAATAACTACTGTGTTTGGCGACATTAACTTTTACATGTACCTTCTTTTTACAGAGATCACTTCTTACGTCGTTGGACAGGACCCGGTGCCATGGCAAAGTTTCAACTGACAGGATCACTTTACAAAAAGGTGCACTTGGCTTGTGTTGGATCCGAAGGGATGATTCAAAATTATTGCCAACAACAAAGATAGGACTATAAGACTTTAAATGGACAGTTTGGATCTCAAGAATAAAGTTTTTTTGAGATGTTTAAAACAATGGTGGTGCTTTATAAAGAAGTCATTATACATTGTTTAGTACCATACTGGATTAAGATTCTGTTGGACTCGTACACACATTAGAGGCCTGCATTTATTCAATAATTGCTGACTTTAATTTCTTGTTAATAATTTAAAACCCAATCATTTGCGTGTTTGTTAAACTTGTGATTTAGATTTTATAACAACATAATAGTACGTTTATGAACATAAAGAAGTCAATATATATCGGCTGTTTTGTATAGTTTATTAAAGAACAACATGTGAATCATTTTTGTCATGAACTGGTTAAAAAGTCAATGTACTGCCATACCATGGCATATAAAGCATGCATCACAATTATTGACAACTTTGACATTTTTAAGTATGAAAGTTATCATAATGTACGTATTTTTACCTAAATTAACAAAATTAAATAAATAAGAAAACAAAGATCACAGTTATTTCTTTATCACAGTCTTTACCATATCTTGGTAATTACAATTGAAATTTATATATATGTATATAATTATGCTTCTAAAACAATTTTCAAACATTAAGGAATATGTGAAATACGTACTGCAAATGCTTGTCCACATTATATGTAATCATTAAAATATACATGTATGCATTTATTTCTTATTTAAGAATTCAACTTACACTTAAAAGAAAATATATTTCTTATTACCTCCCTTTATGAAATATTAATTCGGTATTATCTTTACAAATAATGCTTTTTGGAACATACAATATTGATAAATCTTCATTTGAGCATTATATTTATTATATAAAACCAAAGTTGATTTCAGGATATTTAAATGACGTTAAAATAAGAACAATCATACAAGGAGGAATCACAGACAGTAAAATCCCCCGCCGAAAAGGAGGAAATACATTTCATAGGGGAAGTAACCCTTACATACATGTAAAAATCCAAGTAATGACACTCGTGAAAATTAATGAAAAGTTATAGCGTAGAAGTAATAAATCACGACAAAAATAACACTCCCATGAAAAAAAAAAACAAAGAAAAAACAACAAAGAAGCATTAATTGAACACTTCTGGGCCTTATGCTCTGCTATTCACTTCTATCTGCACTGTCCCAGCCAGTGTTGTTTTCTTAAATTAAAAACAGCATACGGAAGTTTTGTTCAATATAAAGTTTCAAGTTTAAATCTCAAATACCTTTAGAGGTATGGTCCTTGCAAACTAATCATAGTGAATACAAAGGGCAATAACTCCAAAAACTGGAAAATTGTCATTCTTGTTTGTTGTATATCTATCCTCCAGTGAAGTTTCAGATAAATTGATCCTTTATGACACATTGTCAAATGATTAACGCAAAAACTGAACAAAAGACAATTACTTCAAATAGCTACAATTCCTGTGTTTTCTAGAGTATTCCTCCTCACTGAGATATATCCACAGTTGGTATCTAAAATAATTGCTCCAGCTATGCCGTGCCAAGATGTCCTACCATGTGCTTCCTTACGTCGCAATGTGGTTTATACCTTTTCCCATACTGGTCACAAACACAAATACTTTCTGCAAAACAAAACGTTATTATATTTTTAAAATGTCTAATCAATTTGTTTCTTATTTTAGCGACTCTATTTAACGAGAAATTGTTTCAACACAACCTTTTTCCTTATTCTTAGGCCGATAACTGATCCTCTACGAGACTGTTATGATACAATGTGTCACAATTTAGTGATCTAAATATTAGTATCGTATTTGAAAAATGCTGTTTCATTGAATTCTAACTGATAATATGAATATATGAACTTGAATATAAAGATATTTTGAAAAAAAAAAATTAATTCTTAACACAGCAATGCGCTTTCAAAATATGTGTATATTTAGGTCCGAGTGTATGGAAGGGTATTAACGCAAAAATAACATCTTGCTTTCTTACGTTACATCGTGCTTTCTAACTTGTACATCTTGCATTCTGACTGGGACATACTTCCTACGACAGCATATCGTAAAAGTCAAATTATCAAAGTTTGGTTTAGAAACCCACGAAAATATAGACATATCGATAGAAATTTACGTATATATTATCGTATGTCCCAGATTCTGACTTGTACATCTTGCATTCTGACTTTTACACCTTGCTTTCTTGCATGCACATTATGCTTTCTGCTGTGTGCGTCTTGCTTAATTGTATGTTGATATCGTTATTTAACTATCAATAATTATAGTTATATATAACTTTAAATTACTTCTGTGACGTCATTCCTTTGTTCTGACCGTACTGTATTTTTAATACAGTACAGGTAGGTGTCCAATATTAACGTGTAAGTCCAGTATTAATTGTGTAACACATTAATATGAAAGAAGCTTCAATGACCACAGGATTTTGTGGAAAATCATCAAAATTAAAGAAAGAATAAAAGATTAAATAAAATGTAAGTTAACACGAGTAATGCAACGTTTTTCCTTAGCCCATTACGTATTTTACAGAATTTTACTAAAAGAACAATAATTGTTATCTGTCGATGATTTCTTTGCTCATTTCACGAATTCTATTTTCAAGCCTACTGGTTTTCGATCTCCAAGCTCTTAAAATTATATTACCGTTTACGCTTCCGTAGTGAAAGTCAGTTAAGATATGATTTTAATGGGATTGTTAATTCTTGCCTATTGTCCGTTTTTTTCTTTTTACATGTATTTTAATTGACAATTATACTTGATTTGATTCGTATGTACGTACTGTTTCAGTAAGGTCAACTTTTCAAATAAGTGTAATGATCAGCTTTTCAGATAGATAAAATTATAAAGAAAATAAATTCATCTTTTCAAAATAAAAGCTGTTATATTTGATTACATATATGTTTGACTTATATAAACGATTCCAGACCCCTGTGGTATGACAAATATCAATTCAAAAATAAGAAAATCTCATTTCGTTGCGTAAATATCCAAAATTAACCCTAATGGTCATTTTAACACAACATTTTACATCTGTGATAGCTGTAGTCATATGAAAAATAAAAATATCATTTTTAACACTTAATGGTCAGTAAAAATCCTTCCTTAAAGTAATAAAATAGAGAAAATAAGAATCCATAAATTAAGTCATCTCAGTCAAGCATTCAAAATATCCAAGATTTAACACAAATTTGAAAACTTTTATTTTTACTATTTCTTGTAAAAATCTCCAATGTACAAATTTATGTTACTGTATGTGTGTAAATCCAACATTTTGTGTAACTGGTTTATTTTGTGTATATCATCGTGTTCATGTACATAATTTGGTCTTATTTCAAAACACGAAATTTTCATGCAAAACACAGGTAAGAAAAAAATAATTATTAAAGCATAAAATTGTACATTTCTAGCACAAGAAACATAATGTCTAATTTTTGATAACATTATTTTTAGAGACTCTCATGAGGGTGGTTTTGCATATATTAGTGCGAGTAAGAAAAAAAAGTAAAATTAAAGCATAAAATGTTAAAGCAAAACAGGACGGGGAAGAAAGATATAAGCCTCGAGTAAACTGTGACGTGTTTTTTAGTTTCCTTTTAATTTCATTTGTACAATACTATAACTCAGAATAATACATTTGGCTGCAAACTGAAATATCATTTTAAAGGTGTCCAAACGTCTTGATAAGTGTATGTATAAACGTATATAAAATACTAGTATATGGTTGCTAATCAAGCACTGACTAGAATAATTGTCCACGGTTCGGAAACTGTTCACTTATTTCGGGGCGATGATGTGTAAGCGGCCGGATAGCTCAGTCGGTAGAGCTGCGGTACGGTATTCCGAGGGTCCCCGGGTTTGAGTCCCGGTCAGGCTGCACATTTTTTTCATTCTGTGACATAATTTATTTGGTATAACTGCTAGTTAGATAAAAACGCATATACAAAATGCACTGCAGAAACGGACATATACCAAATTTTATATTAAAACACAAATGACCTTTCAAAGTGTCTACCAATATGCTCTTCAAAGGATGAACCATTCAAAGATTTTTGGTTTGGTGGGAGGAGTTTACTTTTCCGAATATTAATTGGGTCTTTCCGACAGTGCCCATGATGTTAATACGCGGTGATATTTTTTCAAAGAAGCAGATATAACAAGGCTGGTCGAGATAAAATACGTTGACATAGCTATTATTGATTCCCATTAACTCCATTACTGACAAAAAATATGCCGACATACCTTGAAACAAACGTTGCCCTTACGTCTTTTATTATCTCGCGTAAATATAAGTCGACATGACGACACACGAGTAATCACGAACACGGCATCTAGGGGGTCAATTCAAGCTTTCATATCAAACTAACCAATAAGTAAAATATTGAATTCCCCTCGGCGCTACTCGCCTCATGAAATTCAATATTTGACATATTGGACAGTTTTTCGGCTTTATATCTACTAATATAATTAGTTACTTTTCGTCCCTTGTCGCTAGTTGGGAAGGCACGGGCCCAAATGGCCGCGTTGTCTGCGGCGTTGTTGTCGCGAAGGTCGCTCAAATCAAAGGATTGGTTTATAAGCCAAGCGACAAGACGA
>NW_026852135.1:0-36583 GCF_026571515.1 Ruditapes philippinarum
TGCACAGTACTGGGTACCAACTTAATGACATGACGTCGTAAATGACGTCACGTTGTATTATTATTTGGCGCGCTTTTCATTCAGTATTAGGTTTAATGTCTTTTTAAAACGTTTCTTTGCATGTAATAAAAAGAAAAATTGTTTAGTTTAGTCTAAGATCGAAATATATTTCACCTTGTGAACACCAAAAGTTCATATTTCACTCGTGGCTGCGCCACTCGTGAAATATACCTTTTGGTGCTCACTCGGTGAAATATATAGAGGATATTTGTTAAGTTCAGTGTAAGATCGGAATATATTTCACCGAGTGAGCACCAAAAGGTATATTTCTGTTAAAGTCAGTCAGTGATAGTATGCAATCAGTGACGTTCATCTTGTTTAAATGCCGAAGCTTCGTAGAGATTGTTCTTTATATAAAAAAAATCAAAAACGCTTGTTAACTGTATAAAACTTTAACTGTCAAAATTAACATGAGTAACAAATATGATCGAAATTGAAAAAAATGTTTACCTTTTGTTTCATAAATATTCATCAGTGATCACTGTCAACAGTTGAATTGCTGAAATACACAACGCAAATTTATAGTCTAAATATCAAGTAATGATCGACATGCATACACATTTTTCGGCGTAGCTGTATTAAAATGGATTTTGACCTAGATTTGTAACAAATGAAATTGTTAGTTACAAAATCTTCAGCTAAAAGAGGGTGTTTTTCATTGGTGGAAAGACTGGCTGTTATGAAATTTAAGGACAAATTCGTAATCTTTAGTTTACTTGTCTCTAAGAATAAAGTTGTATTAAAAATATTTATACAATCGTAAACTAAATATCACAACGTTATGACCAAAACAAAGATATATCAAAATACAAAAATATACAGTACATATGGTTTCATGTACAATTTATTTTGTTGATAATATTAACAACAAACCCAACTTTTTGTTTTTTCAGCCTTTACTTACATTCGATTACTACTCACTCGTACTTTATTTGCCGTAGCTTTTCTGTTTTCTATTAAAATGAACGATATTTTTGATCAACAAAAAGATTCTCCAGAGCTGATATGAATTGCGAAAATTAATATATTTAAAATGCAACATTATCATGAAGAATCGCAAAACTTTAAGTATTATTTTTTGTGCGTAATAATAACAAATTAATTTATTCATAGTTATTCGGCGTTTGTTTACACCTGTAGGTAAATTTACCGAAATACACCCCAATTGACTACCTCAATCTGAAACTGTCTCACTTGCATGACAATCAGTGTCATTGATGGGTTATACAAAATTGAGTTTAGTACTTATTATAAGATAAATAGATATATTTCTGTATATATGGAACAACATTTATATTTTACATTCCACATTTAAAGTACATTGTAAAATATAACCTGTGTAGGTGTACGACACGTAGCCATGCCAGTAGGCTTAACTAGTACCTCCACCTCATACGGGTCCCTAGTATATACAAAATACTAGTCAAGCTGTGCAATTTTTAATAGAAATCCTTTTTTTATAAAATACATAATTATAACTTTTACTAGTAAGGTTATGTTTAACTTTTGATTTAAGTCTTCAATTATTCATTTTCATTGCCAGATAGATAAGAAGGCATTATAAATAGTATAGTTCAGAGTTGATATGTTCCATTGATTGTTTATTACAGTTTGTATTCTTTCATAAATAAAAGATATAAACAACAAAAGATTTTGGTGTTATTATCATGACCTAATAATTGCAGCATTTTATGCACAGAAGTGCTTTTACAAAATGAAGGTCAGATACGTATAAGTTAATATTATTTAACAATAAAATTCAAGTTGTCAGCTGATTGTGGCCTTTGCAGTCTCTAAATTTGGTAGTGTGGTTGGTTATTATCTGGTATTGACTTTGAAACCAGTAGTCAAAAGTCACGGTGACAAAAAAGCTTCTAGCATCTATAATAACATGACTAATTTGTTGACATTATAGGAGCATACATGTTTCAGCTAAGTTTAGACAACTGTCGTAGATTATACTAGTAACCACCAAATATATTTCAATTTAGACATTTATATTGTTATAAAGTATAAATATCATTAATTTTGAAAATATTCTAAAGCTATGAGACATTTTGCACTGAATTTACGCCGATTATCTTTTTTAAAGATATTTCTTGTTTGCAGTGACAAAGGTTATAGGTTTAGTAACGTACGCTAACATTTTGCCGAGATTAAATAAAAATAGATTGAATCTTTCTATTTACAATACATATTTCTTGCATTTTACACTAAATGATATCTATCACATTATCACTATTAGAGAAAATATAAAAAAAAATATTGTAGATATATAGATCCTTTTCACTGTCTAGTTAATTTGCAATAAGCAGTAAGCGGTATTTTCAAGCAAAAATATTTTCAACAAGCCACGGTCAAAATAGAGATTTACATTCAAAAATAAAATACCAACACTTTATCAGTAAACAAATTTTGACAAAAAATCGTAGAACAATGTTGATCTACTAAATCTATTCAGTGATAAATTTACCATTCTATTTCAATTAAAAATTGTCTTCATTTCTCAAATAAAGTTTTTATATGTGATTTATATTTTCATCAAATGTAAACTAAAATCGAGTTTGCATGTTGATTAACGGACAAATAAACAAGATTAAAAAATACCATCATTCTCGAAACACAAAAGCGAACAGATTTTTTTTTCCTCTTGAAAACATGAAATATTTGCACCAAGTAGCATTTCAAAACATCCGCTGTTCTACACTAACAATTTATATTTTTCCTACTTTTTAGTAAAGAATTTTTCTATCTGAAATATCGTTTGGAGAAATAAACCAAGAGAACTTTTTTTTCTTTCAATCTAGAATAAAAAATCTAAAGTGAAATTTATTTTCAATATTTTTTCAGACATGTCCAATAAAAAATTGATCTAAATCCATTTTTCACAAGCAAAAAAATACCATCATATTGAATGTACATTTTGCAAAAATTGAATATAACAAAACATTTCGCTAAAGTATTTTAAATCACTACAGTCAGTATTTAACTGTACTGTACTGTAGAGCTCTTTCTGTAAATTTGACAAATAAATTTGTCGAACAAGAAAATATCTAACAGAAAAAATCTATAATTATGCTTCAAAAAATATCAACTCGAGATGATTTGAAATTCGACCTAAGACTCATGATGATAGATCTAGAAAAATCAAATCAAAATCCAAAATCAACAATCTCACGAAGCAATCTAAACTTCTATCTCTCGAAGAAAATCGCATTTTTCAGACTGAAAATACATTGATATTCTTTTAAAAAATTCGTCAGAGTGAAAAGTATAAACAAATGTCACATACCTCATAAAAATTTAGTAAATATCCAGTAATTATCCATCTTGAATTAAAATTTTTAACACAGCACTTTCCAACAAGGCCGAACAGTTTAAAAGCGAGACTTGTTTTGACCCGTTGAACGTTTTCCTTTTCGAAGCTATAATTATTGATAACGTTGTATTGATGACGTCACATTATAATTATTTTCTTCTATCAAAGGCGAGCTAATTAGCGCCATATTAGTCGATAGATATATATTGAGTATTCATGTAAACAATCTGTAATGACTTTGACAATTAAAAAAAAGGGTAAATCAAAAAAAAGGAGAAAAATACCGACTGTGCCGTATTACAATATTTCTAGCCTAAATACTGAAGAAAATCTGAATAAAAACAATAAACGACCTATTTTACATACAATTTTAAACGTTTACGAAGTGTTTCTTTCTTATCTGACTAAAGGTGTATACATTATATATCATCTATTGTACGTAAATTATAAGGTTTTGTAACCTAAAATATCGTACAATTTATTCAATACGAATACCATCCTACGCACGTAAAAATCGTAAGATTATAAACATCCACGTTTGAACCGGTGTATACATTATATACCATCTATTGTACGTAAATTTATATACCAGGTATAATTATTATAAGCATCCACGTTTGATCCGGTGTAAACATTATACCCCATCGATCGTACGAAGTTTTATATATCTGTACAAGTCCGTATAATTCGCAGCACATTCGTAATTCAACGTATGGTATTACTACTATATGTACATTATGTTTCAGCACGTTAAAATCGTAATATTATAAACATCCACGTTTGATCTAGTGTATACATTATAATCCATCGATCGTACGAGTTTTAGAACTTTTTACACATCTATATCCGTATGAAATAAGCTCGTTGAAAGGACGTAATTGGTAATCGTTGTTGTAAACTAATTATATGTAACACGTCGTACGAAAATTTATATACGAGGTATCATTGTTCATATATCTATCGATATATAAAACAAGCGCGTTTAAAGTACGTAATTGTTAAATGATATATTCGAAAAGACGTTCTTTTCCGATCAACACCGCTCTCAGTTCTATGCGTGAAACCCAGTAAACACCTATATAATATAATCCCTTATCGCCCAAGTTTCGCAAGCAAACGCTTTTTATTGGTTGGAACATCGCCAAACGTATTTAACTTGCTAATCCGAAAAATCATAATAATCTCTATATAATATAAAGCGGATATGTCAATATAGTTTTAATTTTCGTATACACTCTATATAATATAAAGCTGTATACAAGAACGTAAAATGTTAATACTAATTTTGAAAAGAATGATATATATTATACATTCTTTTTTGGTTCGACAGCGCAATCAAATCTATGTGAATTCGCGTGTAAATACATTGAAATTTGTCGGACGAATATTTGATAATTTCATTAATTTTTCGTATTTTAACCTCTAAACATACAATATTATCCAAGGCCGATGAAACATGAAGACCGTAGAATTTACAACCATATTTAAAATGTCGGACGAATATTTGATAATTTCATTAATTTTTCGTATTTTAACCTCTAAACATACAATATTATCCAAGGCCGATGAAACATGAAGATCGTAGAATTTACAACCATAAATGTCGGACGAATATTTGATAATTTCATTAATTTTTCGTATTTTAACCTCTAAACATACAATATTATCCAAGGTCGATGAAACATGAAAATTAAGACCGTAGAATTTACAACCATATAAATGTCGGACGAATATTTGATAATTTCATTAATTTTTCGTATTTTAACCTCTAAACATACAATATTATCCAAGGCCGATGAAACATGAAGACCGTAGAATTTACAACCATAAATGTCGGACGAATATTTGATAATTTCATTAATTTTTCGTATTTTAACCTCTAAACATACAATATTATCCAAGGCCGATGAAACATGAAGATCGTAGTATTTACAACCATAAAGGTCGTAAAAAGATGAGATTTATAATTCGCTAATACCTTAAAATCTATAAAAGGTGGTATCCACCGGTAATGTAACGATTCGCCACACTAACGATCGTATAATTCGAAATTCAAGGTATGGTATGACTATATATACATTATGTTTAAGTACGTCGGTGGATAGCTCGTAAATTATAAGGTTTGTAACCTAAAATATCGTACAATTTATTCAATACAAATAGCATTTTACATTCGTTTAAATTCATAATGATTATAAACATCCACGTTTGAACATTATATACCATCTATCGTACGAAAATATAATTATTCATATCACTATCGATAAAAAACAAACACGTTTGAAAACCGTATTTATTAATGATTTATTCGAAAGAATTTATTAAATATTGTACAATTTATTCAATACAAATAGCATTTTACATACGTTTAAATTCATAATTATTATAAACATCCACGTTTGATCCGGTGTATACATTATCACGGATTTATATTACATAAATCCGTGACATTATATACCATCTATCGTACGAGTTTTATAACTTTTTCCGGGTCTATATCTGTTTAAAAAAATAAGCTCGTTTAAAGGTCACGCATCGTATGAAAATTTATATACGAGGTATAATTATTCCTATCTCTATCGATATAAAACAAACACGTTTGAAATCCGTATTTATTAATGATATATTCGAAAGAATTTATTATAATATATACATGTACGTTCTTTTCGGATCAAAATTGCTTTCGGATCTAGCGTAAGAATTTGGGGTTTATAGGTAATATGTATTCGTTTAATTCTCGTTCTCTAGTTACAATATAAACTATTTTATAGCAGCGGATATCTCACATACTATTATTAACCCATTACTTCATGAGCATTTTGTGAAAAAATGGCTGTTTTCATTGAAAAGTCTCCCGTTACATGTTCAAATTGCTATAATACTATAAAAACTGCTTCAACACTAATCAAACTTGGCACAAATGTTGACTGGACCATTGCCCTTGCAACAACATGCTCAGGCTTAAATTTTCTGTTACCATGGCAACGAGGGGACATCTCAAATTTGCCAAAAATCACTATTTTGCGTTGATTTTTTCCATCAAAATTGATTTCAAAGTGCTGCAACTTCTCAATGGATTGAGATAGAGTCAAATGCTTTTCAGCGTTGGTTACACATTACCTTATGATCAATCTGGGGTCATTTATAGCCTCTCACAAGTCCAAAATTTTCTTGGCGATCAGGGGGACTCCGCCCCCCTTTAAACCCCCCAAACAGAAATTCAAATTAACCATTTCATCGCATTCGACGAAATTTTATTTTCTTTTTTCCATCATTCGTCAAGTTGAATTTTAATGATATTTCTTTACTCATCGGTCCCCTGCACATAGGACAGGTAGTAGGATTTGATTTTTCTATAATTGTATCGAAACATTGTTTGCAAATGAAATGTAATGTAAACATGGTGAAATTACAAAGGTTGATTTCTCCTCCGTGCAGATATTACATTCTTTCTCCATATTTTTATCAATCTGTATTCTTGATATAGTATTTTTCATAATTTCTCTTTGCTTTTCCGTGATAGGAGAATCGTGCAAACTTAAATAGTCTATTATATCTTCACTGTTATACGCCATTTATAAAAGAACGTAAAATGCTACACTAATTTGAAAAGGGATTATATTATACGTTCTTTTTGTGCTCGATATTGCGATCAAATCTGGTGAATTTGCGTATTTAAACCAGTATTCAGGGCTCTACAAATTTTTTTGGAATAGAGTTGTCCAGGACAACTGACCTAGCAAAATAGAGTTGTCCCAAAATTGACCACAAGTGTCCAAGTCTCGGTAAATGTTCAGTATGCGTTGTATGTATATCCAAAGAAGTAAAAACAATTAATTTTTTAATATTTTTAAGTTACATTTTGTATTTCATTTAGTATAAAATAGAACATTTTGTTTCAACTGATATAGTTTTGCTTGTTCAGCACTCTTCCCAGGTACCTTTCAGCACTGTTTTTTTTTCTGAATTTTTATCCTTGATCTTGAAAATTTAAGTAAAATTATTCTAACATGAATCTAGTTAGCCAAAGCCTCTCTCAGTTTCCACATTTCACATTGGACATGGTACTAAAATAAGAAAAAAACAGTCATTATTACCCGGTAGGGAAATATAAAATATAATAGTGATTAGAATATTCAAATACTTACAAATTTCATCATTATTTATCTTAACATTGCCAAAAGTCCTTTTGATTCATAAGTAACAAAAGATTTTTAATATTTCTACTTGTCGACTGTGTGGTATACCAGGAAATCGCCACTGAAGACGACTGCAACATTTTACAGGATGACCCGAGGAAGCTGGCATTGTGGGAGAAACGCTGGGGCATGAGTCTCCACCCAGAGAAGTGCAGCATAATCAGGGTCCACAGGAAGAGGAACCCCATCATATACCCGTACTCCTTGAAGGGCCACACACTCGAGATAGACTCGACAACCAAGTACCTCGGAGTCCATATGTCTGGAAACCTCTCCTGCAACAAACGTGTTGACAAGATTGTGAAAAAGGGCAACAGCACACTCGGCTTCCTTCGACGCAACCTGCGCATCAGCAATGAACAGGTCAAGAGCACAGCCTACATGTCACTCGTGCGACCAGGCCTTGAATATTGCTCCACCGTCTGGAACCCTTATACCAAGGACCTTACACGCAAGCTCGAGGTGGTCCAGAGGAGAGCTGCAAGATATGTGACGAAGCGTTAACCACAACACCAGCAGCGTATCCACTTGGAGTGGGAGACATTAGAGTCACGACGGACCAAAGCCCAGCTGACCATGATGTTTAAGATCACCAATTACCTTGTGGAAATACCAGTCAGCGATTATCTCACCCCTGCCCCGAGCCGCACTAGAAGTGACCACTCTAAGAAGTTCCATATACCATCCACATCTACATCATACTACAAGAACTCCTTCTTCCCTCGTACAGCCACAACCTGGAACAGCCTACCTGCCTCCGTTGCAGAGGCCCCTGACTTGGTATCCTTCAAGCATGGGCTATCAGCCCTCACATTCTAATCCGCCTAAGGGGCCCAGCTACAAGTACCCACTAGGGATATCCAAGGTTGTGCCGGCCGCGGCCACCGTAACCGGAGAGGTTTGGGTTGAAGAGGCGAAATGTAGCTGGCCAGACTTTTTGTCTATATCTCTTCCTTTTGACCTATCCAACCACATCTCACTTTCTATCATTTCTTGTATATTTCTTTTTCTTGACCTAGCACCACCCGTCGCGTTATAATCAAGTGTGATTGCGCCGACGTACGATGAAGATGTAGATTTAGCGTAAGAATTTGGGGTTTATAGGTAATTCGTTTATTTCTCGTTCTCTAGTTACATTTTTTATAGCAAAAATCGTTGAAGCGGATATCTCACATACTATTATTAATATAATAGTGTTTCATTATCGTATATGATTAAAATTGCTAATCCGAAAAACATGACCTCTATATAATACAATATAAGCCGAAAACACATTTGATTCATTAAACAAGAGATTTAATTATGATCAGCAAGTTACTGTCATACTGCTGAAATCGGGGAATTATTACCGGAATCGGCCAGTAATTTGATTTATGAACTTTTTAAAAATTATTAAATACAAACAATATGAATGACATGTACAAAGATTTTTATAAACAAAATCACGCTTTATTAATTAAACAAGAGCTAGATCAGCAAGTTACTGTCATACTGTCGGAAGGATTGTTATTCGGGTAGTTTGGCAGTAGCTCGCCGATATTAGATCTCTAAAAAGCGATTTTATTTACATTTTTTTGACATTTCATTGATATTATTTATATTGTATAAAGATGCAAGAACCTTTTTTTAAATCTTCATTTCGTGGGACAAATTATATATCGACGGCAAACTACACGAGATAACTGCCGAAACGCAAGGGGCCGACGGGCCGTCGCCTGATGCCGGCGGAAGTATATAGAATGAACGCGAGAATTATATTGATGTTTTATGTTGGAAAGTCGAAGGTCTGACAAACTTAAAAAAGGAAAACAAAGATTTTTTAAACACTATCGAGGGGTATGACATTGTGTGTCTAAGCGAAACCTGGACTACAAAAACTTCAAAAATTGACTTAAAAGGATATAATGCTCCTATTCATTCATACCGTAGATTTCAAAACAGAAGAGCCAAACGATCAAGTGGCGGGCTAATCATTTACATTAAAAATAATATCCGAAAAGGAGTGAAACTAATAAAAAATGATGTCGATTATATTATCTGGCTTCAGCTCGATAAAACTTTTTTCAATACGGACAAAGATTGGTACCTAGCGTTTACATATATCGCGCCGGAATCCTCTGTAATACACAATTTATATAATGTTGACGTTTTTCAAAAAATACAGAACGAAGTATTAGAATACTCGGAATTAGGCCGAACTATTTTATTTGGTGACCTTAACAGTAGAGTGGGACAAAAGAAGGATTATATTGAGCTTGAAAGCGTGCTAACACAGGATTTAACGGACGACTTGAATGACTCTCCACCTCCACGCCGATCTTTTGACCAACGATCAAATCGTTTTGGAGATAACCTCTTAGATCTTTGTAAAACGGTAAACATGTGTATTTGTAACGGAAGAATTAACAATGACCCAGGGAAATTCACGTGTATAACAGCAAATGGCGAAAGCGAAATTGACCTTGTGTTAACTAGATTCTCAAACTTTGAATGCCTGAAACATTTTAAAGTGAGCGAATATAACGAATTTTCCAATCACGCTACAGTATCGTTTTCAATTGAAGTAAATAATTACAAATATGAACCGAAAGTGCGATCTTTTACCTGCTCGAAATGGAATAATGATTACGGCAGGAATTTCGAGATAGTATGACGCAAAAATATAGAAATTTTTAAACGGTATTATACTGCAAATGGAGAATAATATGTGTCAGTGAATGACACGGTGGACCAATTCAGTGACTTTATTTTGTCGAAAGCCGAAATTTTTTTTCAAAAGAAAGTATATATATCCGAGAGTTGTATATTTACTGAAACTGGACATAATAAGAGTAAATTGTGGTATAACAATGAATGCCGTGAAAAGAAAACATTGTATCAAAATGCATTACATCATTTTATATGTGATAGATCCACGGAAAATAGAACAATTTTATTGCAACGGAAGAAAGACTATAAGTACTGTTTACGGAAAGCATTCTTTTAACATCAAAAGGTGTTCTGAAATGAACAGACTGGGAAGCAGTAAACCAACGGAGTTCTGGAAACTATTTAAAAGCAAAGTTCAGTCAAAAAGCAACGAAATTCCGCTTGAACAATTCCAGGAATATTTTAAGTCCTTATCATTATCAAATGGATTCGAAAATACAGAAACTCAAGATTTTATCAATAGTTTTGACGAAAACACGTTATTAGGTTCAAATTACTGTCACATTTGAAGAGTTAGACTATCCAATAACTAAAGAAGAAATACTAGCTTCGGCTAAACGAGTTAACCGAAATAAAGCGCCCCGGGATTGACAATTTATTGTCTGAATATTTTGTAGAAACCCTCGACATAATATTACCGCATGTGGAAAAATTATTCAACAAAATATTACAAACGGGTACGATTCCTGAACAATGGGCAAAAGGTATTATTGTGCCAATTTTTAAGAAAGGTCAGACAAATGATCCGAATAATTATAGAGGGATTACCCTTGTAAGCTGTTTTCGCAAAATTGTTCATGTCTATTATAAATAATAGGCTTAAACTATGGTCCCGACGAAAATGAAATAATCTCGGATTCACAGTTCGGTTTTAGGTCAAACTTTAGTACCACAGACGCAATATTTGTTTTAAATGAAAGTCATCCAACATCACCTAAGGAACAAAATGAGACTATATTGCCTGTTTCTAGATTTGAAGAAAGCATATGATTTTATTGACCGTTCATCACTATACCTGAAACTCATAAAAATGGTGTAGACGGGAAACTGTTTCAAATTATACGTTTCGCTATACGCAAATGTTAAATGTTGTGTAAGGCAGTTCAATGATTTGTCAGACTTTTTCACGAATGACATCGGTCTATTTCAAGGAGAAATATGTTCACCGTTTTTGTTTTCCTTGTACATTTAATGATCTTGAAACGGAGCTACAATCTAACTTAAATGCGGGAATAAATCTTGATCAATTATCATTATATCTAATCCTATTTGCAGACGACGCCGTTATTCTATCGGACACTATTGAAGGTTTACAATCATCAATAAATAGCTTACAGAGTTACTGCGAAAAGTGGAACTTAACTGTAAATATCCAAAAAACTAAAATTATGGTCTTCAGAAAAGGAGGCATTATAGCTGCAAATGAAAGATGGCATTACGGCAATGAAGAAATAGAGATAGTGAATAGTTTCAAACTATTTAGGTCTAGTGTTTACATCCGGTGGTTCCTTTTAGAACAGCAACAATGACGCTAGCGGCAAAAGGACTCAAAGCGGTCGGGTCGTTATTCTCATTGGTTAAAAATATGCAAGTACCCAACAAACATCATGTTTAATTTATTTGACTCTTTTGTGAGCTCAATTCTGACATATTCTGGTGAAATATGGGGCCTGTCAAGTGCGGAGTGCATAGAACGGGTGCATAGAAAATTTATTAAATGGACACTAGGTGTAAAAATGTCTACTAGTAATGTGCGGGTTTATGGTCTGGCCGTTTCCCTTTGATAATCGATCGAAAAGTAAAAGCAGTTAAATATTTTTATAAAACTGAGCAGTAGAAAAAGTATATGTATTTTAAATACTTTGCTTGATAGATTGTTAAATTTGACTGAAAATGCTATTGACAATTGGTTATTAAAAGTGAGAGATTTTATTAAATGCAATTGGTTTTGGTGAAATATGGGTTTTCCCAGCATCTGTTTGTATAGAAAGATTTACGCCTGTTCTGAAACAGAGACTTAGAGACTTTTACATAGCACAATGGTATATAGATATTAACACTTGTCCTTCCTTATATTTATACAAGGAAATCAAACAAACTTTTGAAATTCCCCCATATCTCATAATATTGAATAACTTGAAATACAGACGAGCAATTGCAAAGATACGTATGGGATCGCATGATTTAATGATAGAAATGGCAAGACACTTTGAAAATGCAGTGCCGAGAGATCAGCGAAAGTGTATGCTATGTGACATTAATGACATTGAAGACGAATTCCACTTCGTTTTAACATGTAAATTATATAGAGACATCAGAAAGAAGTATATAAGTGACTATTATTGTAATCATGCAAGTGTTTGCAAGTTCATTGAACTTTTAAATTCGACCAATAAAAATTTACTTATCAAGCTAGCATTATATATTCTTAAGGCTTTTAGAATCAGACAATCATTTTTTAGAGAGACCAATTAGTGTTTGAACAGTGAATGTGTAGTTTTCAACATAATAGTGTCATGATAGATGACGTATTTACCAAGCTTTCTATCTTCGTAAAAAAATGTATGAATTCTCGCTGTTTATTATTGTGTGTAGCCGTTGTGTTTTGTGTTTTGTGTATAATGTATGTGTTTTTCTATTTCTGTAAATATGATTATAATTATTACGCATGCTACAAATACGTGTCATATTGTATGTAAATGTCGATGAGCTGTTAATGTGCTTAAGACTAATAAAATATATGTTATGTTATGTTATGTTATGTTATGTTATGTTAAATAACCAAATTATACGCCGATTTCGGTAATCCTTCACCGATTCCGACAGTATGGCAGTAACTCGCCGATATTAAATATCTTGTTTAATTAATCATATATCAATGAGATTTTATTTACAAAATTCTGATTACATATCATTGATATTGTTTATATTTAATCAAAGATGAAAAAAATGTTTATACATCACATTTAAATAATATTGTGTGTTTATTTGGGATGTTAGCGGAAAATGTCATTATTAATTCAGTGTCATAAGCCAGAGACATTGATAACTACATGTATATATCATAGTCCTTTACTTTAAGGATCTTCTTCCATTTTTTATTAATAATTAAATGGGTCAAACGGTTAGAAATTATGCTTAACTTTGAAAAGAATCTTTAGATCTATACTTTATATTGTTGTTTTGTTTTTACATTGATCAAATCTTAAGCCTTTAAAAATTATGAAGTTCAATAAATTCATCTACAGCTTGCTGAACAACAGGCATTCTCTAACAGATAGTCCCTCCCACTATGAAATATATCAGAATACAGTATATTGGCACCCCACTGTTTTGTAGTATATCACACTTCCAAATACACAGCTCCCAATATACAGCTCGTTAACTTCCAATAAAGTGACAGTAACATCTGTCCGTATATAGTTAACAATCATATCGCACTGTTTTATATATACGTTACGGGTATAGATGATTTGTTTACTATTTAAGACTAAAGAATCTATGTTTCAACGATTGACTAATTCGCAAACTTTGTAATATTTTATGGTGCACCAATAACGCAAATGACGACATTTGATTTGATACTCCAGAATGACCATGAACTGTCAAGTAAGTACGATTTAACTGCCTGGAAAAACATTGATTTCGTGTGAATATTTTATGAGGTTTGTATTGTTTAAATAAAGAATCAAATAAAAATTATTGTATGTAATTATAAATCGACTACTTTATGAAATAAAGAATTGAGTTATGCAAACAAAAAGAAAGACTAAACTAACCTATTGTTATCCGTCATTTCAAACAATCCTCTGTACATGTTAGCAATGTCCTGAAAAATATAATGTAAAGACGATATTGCATTATTCCATAAAAGATCAATGATTTTGTTTGTAAATACATGCAAAAATAAATGATAATAATAATATTAAGTTCACATTCATAACAAAATTAGAACCGATTCCAGTAATCCTAGACGAAGTGAAGCCGATTCCGGTAATCGCTCGTCGATTCGGTAGTATGGAAGAAATCATAGATCACCTTGTTTATTATGTTATAGCGATTACAATAAATATTATTAAATATCATTTGAATTGTTTGTATTTAATTAATTATGGCAAGATATTTTTAAGACGCTGAAATATAACAAAATAACAGACTAATTCCGGTATTTACCTGTTAATTCAGGCACTGTGATAGTAATTAGTCTATCTTAGATATCTAGTTTATAGTAAAAAAGTGATCTTTATTTCTCAAAAAAATCTTTTTATATCAATGATATTATTTGCATTCAATAAAATAACATAAAAATAACTATATTACAGGTTGATTCCGCCCATCCTTCCCCTACATCGGCAGTATGACAGTAATTCGCCGATCTTAGGTCTCTTGTTTTATTAATCAAAAGCGAATTTATTTACAAAAATGAATATCGTTGAAAATGTTTATATCTTATAAAAACATGCAAAAGAAATATTTAAAAAAGTTCACAAATAACCAAATTACAGGTCGATTCCGGTAATCTATTGCCTATTACGACAGGTTTCCCGTTTTTGCCGATCTTCAATATTAATCTTTTTATCATTTATAACAGCGAATTTTCATAAATCTTTTGCTTCTTATTTAATACAGATTTCAATTAACATTATAAAAATCGTTTAAATTGTTTGTATTTTATAAAATAATTCAAGGTATTTTTTAAACGTTGAAATATTGGTGGGGAAAAACAGACCGATTCCGGTAATTGTCCGATAGCCATGGCACTGCATAATGCGATATGGCAGTAATTCGCCGACCTTAGATCTCTAGTTTATTATTTAAAAAGGATTCTTCATTTTCAGAAATCTTTTTAGATATCTATTATATTGTTTGCATTTTGTTTCTTGCAAAGTCCATAAATTACAATAATACAGGCCGATTCCGGTAATCATTCGCCTATTTCGGCAGTATGACAGTATATGTAACTCGCCGATCTTCGATCTCTTGCTTTATTAACCAAAGGCGAATTGAAATTTACAAAATAAAAGAAAGAAAGAAACTTTTAAATATCATTCATAATATTTATATTATTAGACGAATATTAACAATGCAACAGAAACGTTAAAAAGTACAATAGACTAAATTGTACGTCGATTCCGGTAATCCATCGCCGATTTTCCGATTCCGACAGTATGGCAGTAACTCGCCGATATTAAATATCTTGTTTAATTAATAAAAAGTGATTTTATTGACAATAATCTGATTACATATCATTGCTATTGTTTATTTTTAATCAAGGGTGCAAACATTTTGTTAAAAGTTTAATGATAAGCAAATGAAAGGCCGATTTCGGTAATCCTTCGCCGATTCCGGTAGTTTGCCGTTTTCGCTGATCATAAATATTTGTTTATTATTATCATTTAAAAGCGATTTTTTCACAATCTCTAGGAAGATTAATGATAATATTTAGGTTTTATAAAAACATGCAAAAGGAACATTAAAAGTTGCATAAACAACGAAATAACAGGCCGATTCCGGTCACGGGCAGTTTGGCAGTAGCTCGCCGATATTAGATCTCTTATTAAATTAATCCAAAGCGATTTTAAATTAATCCAAAGCGATTTTATTTATAAAAATCTTTTCATAAATCATTGATATTGTTTATATTTTATAAAATTGCAAGGAAAAACTTAAAAAGTTTAATTATTACAAAGTTACAGGTCGATTCCGGTAATCCACCGTCGATTCCGGTAATTCGGCCGATTCCGGTAAGTCGTGTAACCGAAGCCGAATAATTCAAATTAACCATTTCATCCCTTTTTTTTAGTGATTCGACGAAATTTTCTTTTCTTTTTTCCATCAGTTGTCAAGTTGAATTTTAATGATATTTTTTGACTCATCGGTCCCCTGCACATAGGACAGGTAGTAGGATTTGATTTTTCTATGATACGATCGAAACATTGTTTGCAAATGTAATGTAAACATGGTGAAATAACAAAGGTTGATTTCTCCTCCGTGCAGATATTACATTCTTTCTCAATATTTTTATCAATCTGTATTCTTGATATAGTATTTTTCATAATTTCTCTTTGCCTTTCCGTGATTTGCTTTTCCGTGATAGGAGAATCGTGCAAACTTAAATAGTCTATTATATCTTCACTGTTATACGCCATTTATAAAAGAACGTAAAATACTACACTAATTTGAAAAGGGATTATATTATACGTTCTTTTTAGCTCGATGTTGCGATCAAATCTGGTGAATTCGCGTATATAAACCAGTATTATTCTAATTGAAATTTGTCGGTCGAATATGTGATAATTTCGTAGTTTAACCTCTAAACATACCATATCATCCAAGGCCGATGAAACATGAAGATCGTAGTATTTACAACCATAAATGTCTATAAATCTATAAAAGGTGGTATCCACATCTGTACAAGTCCGTATAATTCGCAGCACATTCGGTAGTACTACTATATATATCAGCACGTTAAAATCGTAAGATTATAAACATCCACGTTTGATATCTAGTGTATTCATTATAATTCATCGATCGTACGAGTACACATCTATATCCGTATGAAATAAGCGCGTTTAAAGTACGCAATTGTTAAATGATATATTCGAAAAGATTATTATAATATACGTTCTTTTCCAATCAACACCGCTCTTAGTTCTATGCGTGAAACCCAGTAAACACCTATATATATATATATATATATATATACAGTAAAAACTCTGAAAACCGGACCCTCTGAAAACCGGAATCCTCTGAAAACCGGACCATTTTAAAAGTCCCGTAAATTCTCCTTATATGTTCATTAAAAAAAATCCTCTGAATACCGGATCCTCTGAATTCCGAAAACCGGACGATTTTCTATGGTTTCTTATGCTAAACATGCATAAAAAATCCTCTGAAAACCGGACAGCAATTTTAAGTGTCAACTTTCTGTGCATTTCAATGTAGATTAAAACATAATTAAAACTGGTGACATGTTCAATTACCAATTAATGATCACCTTTTTATCTATGCAGGTGTGAAAACACTTGTCAGTGTGTGTTAATTTCTAATTGGCAATTAAATTGAAGCTCTTCCATCATAATTGTGTCTTTCCCTGCATAGGCATGGTTTTTTAAAATGTTGTAAATTTGTTGTGTGATTTTTTTTTAATATTAAATGTCTAGCAGAATTGAGAAACTTTTGTTAAATGATTCCTGTTTTGCTTAAAATTTTGACCTTGAAGTTATCCTTGTTTGGATATTAATTAGACTCTATATAAGCAAAATATTAATACTAAATTCCATTAATTACATATTTCAATTAAAAAGATATCTTTCAGACAATATGTTGTTTTAATTTCTGATTTTCTGAACTATATACATTGAACATGGATTTGCATAATAAAATTACTTAAGACATTTATTGCAAAAAGAAATAAAAATATGACTAAGAAAAAAGTGTTGAAAAGTAAATACAAAATGATTTAACAAAGTCATTGTTCAAGCACATCATAATAATCAATAATGTATAAAACCTCTGAAAACCGGAATCCTCTAAAAACCGGACTTTTGGTCAAGTCCGGACAGGGTCCGGTTTTCAGAGTTTTTACTGTATATATATATAATCCCTTAGCAAACAAACGCTTTTTATTGGTTGGAACATCGCCAAACGTATTTAACTTGCTAATCCGAAAAATCATTATTGGCGTCCGCGCTTCTTGGTTGGCGTCCGCGCTTCGCCTTTTGTAATGAAATCAGATTTTGTGGAAGGGCGACAGCAACTTCTCGAGCCTTATACCATGATAAAAGCCGATCATTCCGATCGGTATGAGGGTGCTTGATTAAAAAAATGTCTCGATATGTACAATGAATAGCGAACTGGAGAATTTCGCTATGCATGAAATAACCTTTTCTGTCTCTTCGGGTTTTTTTTATTTATCATTTTGTAGGACACAGTGGGTTATTATGGTATGTTAAATGAGTTGATGACCTAAACATTCCGAAAATCTATTTATAGAGGGATGTACTGCTATCGGTAATTCCCGGTCTCTCCCGGTCTATTTTGACCACCGGCGAATAGTATCACACGTTTATTGTCCGGTCTCTCCCGGTTTTGGAGTAGATGTTTGATATCGTTACAGAACAGAACAGATATTTTACAGATAAATAAGCTTTTTTTCCAAAATGAATGTTTGTCACTTAGTTTGGTTACAATAATTAATAAACATAGATCAACTCTCAAATTTATTGATTATTATTATACATAAACATACAATTCGAAAAAAAACCAACAACAACAACAATAGCATGTTTCATTTTATCTATATGAGATAAAAACAATAAATATGTACAATAATTGAGAAAAAGGTACATTGTTATGGTATAAATATGACACTATCAACTTTGAAACATTTTATTTAATTTGTTATTCGTGTTGAGTAAAGATGCCCAGGAATTATTCAAAGTTACAAATTAGATTTTATAAATTATTCAATTGATTGATAATTCAAAAAAATGATAAAGAAAAATACAAATGTACATGCACATCGTTTGAGAATAAGCAATATTATATATTGAAAGATTAGGCATTTTTTACTGACTTTTTTCCAGTTAAGTTAAGCACATAAAACACGAAAAAAAGAGAGGAAAACAATATTCATAAAATCTGTATTTTTTATATTAAAATAGATTTTACAATTATTGTATACTAAACAATTATGCCCAACATGATCAACATGGTAATATAACCAGTGTCATATTTTTACTAAGTGTGAACAGATACCTTAAGAGGGGGTCTTCGCTAATAGCGATAACATAATAAGAGACAATTCCACAAGTGTGGTGTTGATCATGCGTTACACATATGGATTATAAATGATTGTATACATGTATATCCGTTGCTATTAATAATCACGATCATAAAGAAATAACAAGTAATATTCTAATCTCTAGCATGCCAATCAAAGTTCATAATGAACAATGTCTTTCGTCCGTTCATTCTGGTAAAAACCAATTAACCATTGAAAAGTTTATAAGAATATCTTGTCATCATATGTCTACTTGCTTGGACGCCCTTTGATGCTTTGCATCAATGCTTTTCTTGTAATCTCTATACTGGTTTGGGAGATAAACTCGGCCGAAAATCGGTGTTTTTGGGACCGATATTTCATTTATTTGTAGTAAAATACTAAGTGCTTTCTTTTTGATTAATACAAAATAGTCACATTTTATTTATTTTTTTATATAAATCTAAGGTGATTTCTTCTGAAACCAGTTGATATATAACGTTATGTAGTTGTTTACGACAGCGAAACTTAACTGTTTGTAGTAGATTTATATATAGTTTTTTGTTTGTTTTTTTTTCTTTTTAACACCAAATTTTATGTTTATTATATATTCCAGTTGTCATTATTATAAGATCAGCACTAGTTGCGCACAAATATATCCATATTTTTAATACCGCTGCAAAACTTGCAATTGCATTTTTATAGAAATCTCCCATTAATTTGTATGATCCTGTACGAATATTTCGTGATATTTTTTTAAGTAGAACAAGGGAGACAATTAATGCATTACGATTCTTTTGGTAATTCATTGGTTGTCTTTCTTCAGTTGTACAAAACTTAGTAATAAACCAAAATTAATGATAATTTAGATGTTACATGATTTCCCAACCGTCCGTATGTACACCAGTTTGTTCATGCACTTGTTTGTGTCTGATTATTAGCACATGTACTCACCTGTACACATGTTTATATGTATGTTCATATGTGCGTCTGTCCGTTCACTTTTGACCGCAATCAGTACATACTTATATGCATGTCCAGACAAAAGTGTGATGCTTCACACCAGTTTTATCATTGTACCTGTCTGACTGTCGTAGAGCCTGTCTGTCTGCAACCAGTTTGTCTTAGTACATGTCTGTCTGCACACCAGTTTTGTCTTAATACCTGTCTGTCTGCACACCAGTTTTTCGTAGTACCTTTCTGTCTGCACACCAATTTGTCCTAGTACGTGTCTGTCTGTACACCAGTGTGTCTCAGTACCTGTTTATCTGCACACCAGTTTGTCGTAGTACGTGTCCGTCTTCACACTAGTTTGTCGTAGTACCCGTCTGTCTTCACGCTAATTTGTCGTAGTACCTGTCCGTCTTCACACCAGTTTGTCGTAGTACCTGTCCGTCTTCACACCAGTTTGTCGTAGTACGTGTCCGTCTTCACACTAGTTTGTCGTAGTACCCGTCTGTCTTCACACCAGTTTGTCGTAGTACGTGTCCGTCTTCACACTAGTTTGTCGTAGTACCTGTCTGTCTTCACGCTAGTTTGTCGTAGTACCTGTCCGTCTTCACACCAGTTTGTCGTAGTACCTGTCCGTCTTCACACCAGTTTGTCGTAGTACCAGTCTGTCTTCACACCAGTTTGTCATAGTACCCATTTACCTGCAAACTATTTTGTCAAAACTTTTGTCATTCTTTTATAACTGATAGTCTATTTAGTAATTTTATTCATGTGACTGTTTATTGATGAAGTGTAATCTAATGGATTTTTATATACTTTTATGTTGTTTGAAATTTATATTAGATTGAATCTACATGGCATTTGTTGTCAATATATTATTAGTAGATTACAGCTTTATCACTTACACATTTATTATATTAATTTCAATTCTTATTTTTTTTATATAGTTCTCAGGCTAATTTAATTATAAATCAAATTATATATAATAGTTTCATGTAAGACGTCGCATTATTAAAATGTACCAGATTTAGCTTAGCTCAGAAGGCATTATATGTTTGTATTTCGAATTTTGCAATATTTTATTGTAGTTATGTATCTTTTTTTCTATCATTTGAGTACTTTGTTCACCTTTCCGTCTTTTTTTGATTACGCTTTTCGTCACCATTCTCCTTCTGGTTTCGTAACTCTCGTCCACTGGTCGATCTGTATTTGTATAACCATTATTATGTATCCTTATAGGTAATGATTTAATATCCTACAGATCGACCATTGGACTCTTTAATGTTCGAAGACAGCACATACGTATTAAATATAGGAGTGAATTTAAAGTTACTCAAATATTGGCTGGCTTGTTTATTAAAGGTATAGGTTCGATGTCGAAAATTTATCATACGCTTTTGATGTTTTTGTATTACGGTATTGTTGATTATTATTTCTCGCTAGCAGTTGCATTAGTAGTGTGTAGTGTTTATTATAACAATACTATTGGAATATTTTCAGAAGTTACTGACGTACTATTTCTTTCATACTTCTTATTAATAGTTGAAATATTGTTAATTTTATCCGGCGATGTAGAGAAAAATCCGGGACCAAATACATTTGATTCGTGTTTATCTGTTTTTCATCAAAATATCCGTAGCATAAGAAATAAGTTTGATTATATTAAGACAAATTTTCTTGATTATGATATTGTCTGTTTTACAGAAAGTAAATTATCATTTGATATTCCAAATGACTCCTTACATCTAGATGGTTTCGATAAGATGTATCGCAAAGCTAATACCGCCCATTCTGGTGGTCTTTTAATTTACGTGTCCTCTGGCATTTACTCAAAAAGAATTTTAGAATTAGAAGTTATTTTACCTGAATCTATTTGGCTGGAAATTAAAACGGAATTTAAAACGTATTTACTCTGTAATTTATACAGGCCACCTAACGCAAGCGTTGAAATTTGGGATAGGATTAATATTAGTATGGAAACTGCACTAGAAACTTGTAATAATATTATTTTAGTTGGCGACTTAAATGAGGACCAACTCAATTCAAACAATAACAAATTGCGTAATATACTTCTTTTAAATAATATGGAAAATGTTATAACTGAAGCCACTAGAATTACTCCTTACTCGCAAACTCTATTAGATCCTATTGGAATGTCGTCTTCTTTAGAATGTTTATTCTCGGGTGTTTATAATACAGACAAGTTAATCAGTGACCATTTTGGAACATTTGCCTATATTAGAACAAGAAATCAAATTAATGACCCTTTTAAAAGACGAGTCTGGAACTATAAAAGAGCAAATTTCGAACAACTTAATGAAAAGATTCAAAACACTGACTGGTCATTTCTGACACTAACTGATATTAATACTGCCACAAAACAATTTACAGATAAGTTTTTAGATTTGGCAAAAACGTGTATTCCTACCACTATGGCAACTATCCGTCCAAAAGATAAACCTTGGTACAATTCTGAAATTAGGAAAACCACTAAAAGACGAAATAAACAAAAACGAAAAGCTATTTCTACCAGAAAATACGAAGACTGGGTCGGATATAAAACTTTAAGAAATAAGGTTAATAACATGATAAAGCATGCTAAAGAAGAGTTCTTTAATAATATCGAATTTACTTTGAGTGATTGTAGTTCAACGAATCCGCGTCAATATTGGAAACTGGTTAAATTATTAGTCAAAGAAAATTCCCCAAATTGTAAATGTATGCCCCCATTAATAAAAGATGATAATTCCCTAGCCTTTTCTGATAAAGACAAGGCCGATACACTTAATGATTTTTTCGTATCTATTTCAACTATTGATGACTCTAATACCTCTTTTCCACCGCTAGTATATAAGACGAATAAACAGCTCGATAGTTTCAGCATTACCAATCAAGATATTATTGACGTTCTTTCAAATCTTATTATTAATAAGGCAAGTGGACCTGATGAAATAAGCCATCGTATGTTAAAGGAGACTCGTTTTACTATTTGTGAACCCCTAAAAATATTATTCAACATGTCTGTCAATCTTAATATGTACCCAGATAGCTGGAAAACTGCAAATGTTATGCCATTATTTAAAAAGGGTGATAGCTCAATGCCGTCAAATTATCGACCAGTTTCACTTATTAGTTGTATAGGTAAAGTTATGGAACGAATTATGTTTAAGTATATCTATAACTATTTTCATGAAAATAATCTAATCTATAAAAATCAGTCAGGTTTCCTACCTGGACATTCTACAGTGTATCAATTAATTGACATTTACAATCAAATTTGCAAAGCTTTTGATGACAAGAATACGACTTGCATCGTTTTTTGTGATATTAGTAAAGCCTTTGATCGTGTATGGCATAAGGGTTTGATTTTCAAATTAAAACAATATGGAATTACAGACAATATTCTTAAATGGATGTCTAGTTACTTAATAAGTCGAAAACAAAAAGTATTCGTTGGATCTACCTTTTCTGAGGAAAGAACTATTAATGCCGGCGTGCCACAGGGCTCAGTACTTGGACCTCTACTTTTTCTTATTTACGTGAACGACATTGCAGATTCTCTGTCTAGTGTAACACGCTTATTTGCCGACGATAGTTCATTATCAGTTAGTTCCAATAATATTAATCATATCGAATCAACATTAAATGACGACCTAAATATATTATCAAAATGGGCAAAACAATGGCTTGTTAAATTTAATCCGACTAAAACAGAAGTATTATTTCTCTCTCTATAGACAACACGTGAACGTACCTACACTTTTCTTTGATAATACACGCTTAACGTTTGTTGACAACCATAAACACTTGGGTATTACATTTAGTAAAGATGGTTCATGGCATGAACATATTACAAATATAGCATCTTCCGCCACAAAAGTTTTAGGATCTATGCGTATGTTAAAGTTTAAGCTTAAACGGAAAACTTTGAATCAAATATATATATCTTATCTTAGACCAATTATTGAATATGCATCGATTGTTTGGGATAGCTGCACAGTTTATGAAAAAGATCTTTTAGACAAAATTCAGTATGACGCTGCACGAATTGTAACTGGCTTAACAAGATCTGTATCAATAGAACGTTTACTAAAAGAAATAGGGTGGGTTTCATTATCAGACAGAAGAAACATGCAGAAATTAATTTTGGTATATAAATATAGCCGTGGAGAATTACCCTGTTATCTGTCTGAACTTTTTCCAAATACCGTTTTAGAAGCAAATACATACAATTTGAGAAACAATTCTGACTATGCTACTATGGCACGCCGGCTTGAAATCTATGCTAAATCTACAATACCTTCATCTATCAAACTTTGGAATAATTTGGACACTCAATCTCGTACTGTAGACTCATTATCAGCTTTTAAACGTAATGTAAAAGAAAAATTTAAACCCCCAATAGTTCCCCCATTCTTTATTTCTGGTGAAAGATTTTCACAGGTCCATCATGCAAGAATACGTAATAAATGTAGTAACCTAAACTCCGACTTATTTTACAACCACTTACGTGATAATCAAAAATGTGACTGTGGATATACCATAGAGGATGCAGAACACTATTTTTTCAAATGTCCGTTATTTCATCAACAGCGCCATCAATTATTCATTAATACCCGCCCATACCATCCTTTAAGTGTAAAGAAACTGCTGTTTGGAATTGATAACTTGTCGCCTGAAGATAATGACATTATTTTTGGGCATGTTCAAAAATATTTAAAGAATACGAATCGTTTTAGAACTTAATATATCTTAATGATAATTAAATATAACTCCGTGTTTCTATTTTTAATGCTGGTCCAGTAACGGAAATGGAGGCGAAACCTGTTTTTTTTTTTTTTTTTTCAAAGGGAAAGGTGAACAGAAGTTTGGATGTTTTTAGAATGTGTATTTTTTTTTCTATTTCATGATATTTAAACCTCATATCAATTTTTTTGTTGTTGTTGTTTTTTTTCTCATAATATTGTCATCTAAATACTTTTATATCAATATAGATATATATAGAAGCAAATTGTAAATATTACTCTGATGATGCGCAAAAAACATATATTTTCTTGTTTCTTCGCCTAACACATTAATTACGTAAACAAGTTTTGTATCTTTATAATGAACAATTTGTTATTTAAACTTGCCTGGGAAGGGCCTTCATTAATGTTGGTAAAACTTGTGGCCCAACCCATTTGCTTCAAACTGTTAACATACATGTTTCCTTATTCGTATTTATTGTATTCTGTTTAGTATTAATGTAATCTCTATGTTACATGTACATGTTTCAAGCAATAAAATATGATTAAATCAAAATCAAATCAAAATCAAATCATTTATTTGTTTACGTATTCTTCAGCATTGTATACACACCGGTCTCAAATATCGACAGTAAGACCGGTGTACACAATGTATTCTTCAGCTCTTCGATATCCCGATATCACCATAAAAGTTATATTTAGAAACGAGACGAGTAATTTTGAGAGGCCCTGGAAGAGGTACGTAAAAAGCACATTTTTAACACGCGCGAGTAGATAATTTCGGCTCTTTGTTTTTCTTCTTAAATCATTTTTAATGAGTAAATTAAAACGTAGAATAATATGTTAAGACATTTTATTATTCCTTTGCTATTCATATATGTCAAATAAAAAAAATATTTTTTATCAAAAATTTTCAATAAGGACTGTTACTTTTATACAATGTTACGTAAAAAAAAACAACAAAAAACTCGGGTACTTTTTTGTAAAAAGACATGCATTTTCATTTATTAACATACAAAATATGTAGTTTTAGAATGTAGTTTTAGAATTAGTGATTCAAATGAATTTTGGCTTGGGTAACTTCGTAATTTAACAAAGTGAAGAAGAAATTAATTTAGTGGTATTCAACCCACACAATAACATATAAAAGAGCATTTTACATCAGTTGTTCAATCCATTGCACTAAAAGATTACATTTGTGATTATTTGTGCAATCGGACTTTTTCTTTCTGAGTTTGCAAGACAAAATTGAGTCTAAATTCATCTACATAATGTATCCGTGAACATCATCTGCTTTACCGGTAGTCGGTCAATATATAAAAGTAACCCTGTACGGGCCTCAAAATGAGCATCTACTGCGCATGCGTACAACAATCGGATTTCCCGTACTATTTATAGGCATGTTTTTGCGACGGACGTGCCCTCAGGCGCGTTCAGAGCTAAGTCATCTACATGGGATTTCGTCTGCTACACTCGCGCAAAGTGTCCTCAACCGATTAACAGCCCAAGAAAAAGTACATGAATTTGATCCTTTAAAACTCCCATACTATGTCGGGATATCTTAAAATCTTCCATATTTAGCCTTTTCAATTTCAAATTAAGTTATCCAAGTTAAAATATGGACGTTTATGATTGATAAAAACGTTGTAGTCCCGTAGTATTATTGCGCAATTATGCAAATTACTGCCGAAACGATTTACCGCTGTCGAAAAAGTAGGACAGCAAATTATACTATAATTAAGGTGTAAGCTCTGAGTTCCAAGAAATTATTAGTAGGAAATAAATATTTCTACATTATACAAAACATTATTATTAACAAATCAAAAGTTTTTTGGACTCTAGAATAACTCGCGCATTAATAAAAGAAGAACTATTTTCGTGACTCATACCGCGGGTTTAGCTGAATATTCAGCAATAAATTAGATACATTTTCTAGGTCACGATATGAGTTAACCTTCGCTATTCTAAAAATAGATTCTGCTTTACCTGTGCTGATTTTCGGACATTTGGGAGTACACATTATACATGTTATAAACCAGCGGATACTTACTTTGTTCACATGCAATACTTTTAGAAATTCTATACAATTGTAAGAAGCAAACAAGTTGAAAATGTAATTTAGTGTGAAAATGAAAAGGACAACTAAACACTATAGTGCTTTTAAAAAAAAATTGTGACATTTAGATTAAAATAAAAACGATGTGCTCTGGCCCTTGCAAATAAAAAAAATCTAAAAAATACGGTGATGATTTTAACCAAAAATATTTTTAATGAGACGTACATATCCAAAAGAAATAAAAATACAAATGACTTATATTTTATTGTCTATATGCCCACTATGTTAAAACACGAAGCAATTATAAATAACATTCTCACATGTATAATCACGGATTTATCCGTGGTATAATGTATTATGCTTGAAGTCTATTTGCATGGTTTTATTTTAGAAATATGTCGTTGAAAGTTTTTATTCCATTTACATATCATTTCTTGGAATAAATCGATAATGAAACTGATTTACAAGTTTGACCAGGGTTTTAGGCATATATTTCATTCTGCTTGAAAGTAGAAAATCTGGATTATATCAGATTGGGACACAAAATATATTGCTCCTTGTATGGAACAAATTTTTTCTGTTATATATTTTGTGCTTTATTTTTTTTTTTCTAAAAAATCCCTAAATGTCTCCCCGGTTGCATGTCCGTCGCATTCAGTGCTGCAGCACTTTGATTTAAACAAGTGCTATTTTTTAAATATCTTACCAAACTTGACAAAATTTCCAGATATTGTCGAATTCAAGCGTTTGTACGAGATTGTGACCTTGATTACATCACGGATTTATATTACATATAAATCCGTGATTACATTAAAAAAAAGCCGATAAGTCGATTAAATTATAAAAAGCCGAGTTTATCAACCAGCCAACCAGTTATATATTATATAATATAAAGCGGATATCTCAATATACAATGTAGTTTTAATTTTCGTATACTATTATGCGCTAAATTATATGTCTACTGAAGGTGGATTGAATCTCAACACAATGTTCCGTTTTATATTTTAATGTTAATCTTTCTTAGTGGAATACCACAAATAATATATAACATATACACAGGTTATCCTTATGTTAACAAATAGATATTGAAAAACAGTAACAAATATTTCTAGTGGAAAGCCACAATGTTATCACTTGGAAATCCAAAATCTAACTATATAAATTTTTCTACATGTATCTTTACAATATTTCTAAATAGGATTTCGTTTTAAACTGACCAATAGAATTTTAACATTTTTGTGTCTTAAATAACAAAATGACCAATCAGGTTTCACTACAAAATAAGGTAACATAGCAACATAGAATTTATAACAACAATCATCACCTGGACATTTTATCAGTCATAAGGTTTAACAACTTATTAAGTACAGACAGCTTAATTGAATTTATCACCTATATATAATAAAACTTTTAGCACAATTGATTGGACAAAGATGAAAAGCCACATTTAATCTTCCGGTTACATAATTATTAATTTGACATCTGTTATTAAAACATATAATATTTGTAACTTAACATATTTGAAATTTCACACATTGTTCTGAAAATTTGACCTTTTAGAAAATGATTATATTTATAAATCTTTGTGTTTAAAAGAAAATCATCATGCATATATATTCATTTATTTTTTTTTTAAAGAATTTTATCATTTTTTTTGCTGCACAACAATACACTCTATATAATATAAAGCTGTATACAAGAACGTAAAATGTTAACACTAATTTTGAAAAGAATGATATATATTAGACATTCTTTTTTTGGTTCGACAGCGCAATCAAATCTATGTGAATTCGCGTGTAAATACATTGAAATTTGTCGGACGAATATTTGATAATTTCATTAATTTTTCGTATTTTAACCTCTAAACATACAATATCATCCAAGGTCGATGAAACATGAAGATCGTAGAATTTACAACCATAAATGTCGGACGAATATTTGATAAAATCATTAATTTTTCGTATTTTAACCTCTAAACATACAATATCATCCAAGGTCGATGAAACATGAAGATCGTAGAATTTACAACCATAAATGTCGGACGAATATTTCATAATTTCATTAATTTTTCGTATTTTAACCTCTAAACATACAATTAATATTATCCAAGGTCGATGAAACATGAAGATCGTAGAATTTACAACCATAAATGTCGGACGAATATTTGATAATTTCGGTGGGGGTTCATTAATTTTTCGTACTTTAACCTCTAAACATACAATATTATCCAAGGCCGATGAAACATGAAGATCGTAGAATTTACAACCATAAATGTCGGACGAATATTTGATAATTTCATTGATTTTTCGTACTTTAACCTCTAAACATACAATATTATCCAAGGTCGATGAAACATGAAGACCGTAGAATTTACAACCATAAATGTCGGACGAATATTTGATAATTTCATTAATTTTTCGTATTTTAACCTCTAAACATACAATAGTATCCAAGGCCGATGAAACATGAAGACCGTAGAATTTACAACCATAAATGTCGGATGAATATTTGATAATTTCATTAATTTTTCGTACTTTAACCTCTAAACATACAATATTATCCAAGGCCGATGAAACATGAACATCGTAGAATTTACAACCATAAATGTCGGACGAATATTTGATAATTTCATTGATTTTTCGTACTTTAACCTCTAAACATACAATATTATCCAAGGTCGATGAAACATGAAGACCGTAGTATTTACAACCATAAATGTCGGACGAATATTTGATAATTTCATTAATTTTTCGTATTTTAACCTCTAAACATACAATATCATCCAAGGTCGATGAAACATGAAGATCGTAGAATTTACAACCATAAATGTCGGACGAATATTTGATAAAATCATTAATTTTTCGTATTTTAACCTCTAAACATACAATATCATCCAAGGTCGATGAAACATGAAGATCGTAGAATTTACAACCATAAATGTCGGACGAATATTTCATAATTTCATTAATTTTTCGTATTTTAACCTCTAAACATACAATTAATATTATCCAAGGTCGATGAAACACGAAGACCGTAGAATTTACAACCATAAAGGTCGGACGAATATTTGATAATTTCATTAATTTTTCGTACTTTAACCTCTAAACATACAATATTATCCAAGGCCGATGAAACATGAAGATCGTAGAATTTACAACCATAAATGTCGGACGAATATTTGATAATTTCGGTGGGGGTTCATTAATTTTTCGTACTTTAACCTCTAAACATACAATATTATCCAAGGCCGATGAAACATGAAGATCGTAGTATTTACAACCATAAATGTCGGACGAATATTTGATAATTTCATTAATTTTTCGTATTTTAACCTCTAAACATACAATATTATCCAAGGTCGATGAAACATGAAGACCGTAGAATTAACAACCATAAAGTTTGGACGAATATTTGATAATTTCATTAATTTTTCGTACTTTAACCTCTTAACATACAATATTATCCAAGGCCGATGAAACATGAAGACCGTAGAATTTACAACCATAAATGTCGGACGAATATTTGATAATTTCATTAATTTTTCGTACTTTAACCTCTAAACATACAATATTATCCAAGGCCGATGAAACATGAAGATCGTAGAATTTACAACCATAAATGTCGGACGAATATTTGATAATTTCATTGATTTTTCGTACTTTAACCTCTAAACATACAATATTATCCAAGGTCGATGAAACATGAAGACCGTAGAATTTACAACCATAAATGTCGGACGAATATTTGATAATTTCATTAATTTTTCGTACTTTAACCTCTAAACATACAATATTATCCAAGGCCGATTAAACATGAAGATCGTAGTATTTACAACCATAAAGGTCGTAAAAAGATGAGATTTTTAATTCGTTAATACGTTAAAATCTATAAAAGGTGGTATCCACCTACGTTCTAGGAATTGTACGAGTATTTAACTTTAAAAGCTCGTATAATTCGCAATTCAAGGTATGGTATTACTATATATACATAATGTTTCAGTACGTTTAAATTTAAATTATCTCAGTGGATAGCTCGTATATTATAAGGTTTTGTAACCTAAAATATCGTACAACTTATACAGTACGAATACCATCCTACGTACGTTAAAATCGTAAGATTATAAAAATCCACGTTTGAACTGGTGTATACATTATATACCATCTATTGCACAAAAATTATAAACATCCATGTTTGAATCGGTGTATACATTATATATCATCTATTGTACGTAAATTATAAACATCCATGTTTGGACCGGTGTATACATTATGTATCATCTATGGTACGTAAATTTTAAGGTTTTGTAACCTAAAATATCGTACAATTTATACAATACGAATACCATCCTACGCACGTAAATCGTAAGATTATAAAAATCCATGTTTGAATCGGTGTATACATTATATATCATCTATTGTACGTAAATTATAAACATCCATGTTTGGACCGGTGTATACATTATATATCATCTATTGTACGTAAATTATAAGGTTTTGTAACCTAAAATATCGTACAATTTATTCAATATGAATACCATCCTACGTACGTTAAAATCGTAAGATTATAAACATCCATGTTTGGACCGGTGTATACATTATATATCATCTATTGTACGTAAATTATAAGGTTTTGTAATCTAAAATATCGTACAATTTATTCAATACAAATACCATCCTACGCACGTTAAAATCGTAAGATTATAAACATCCATGTTTGGACCGGTGTATACATTATATACCATCTATTGAACGTAAATTATAAGGTTTTGTAACCTAAAATATCGTACAATTCATTCAATACGAATAACATCCTACGCACGTTAAAATCGTAAGATTATAAACATCCACGTTTGAACCGGTGTATACATTATACACCATCTATTGTACGTAAATTATAAACATCCATGTTTGAACCGGTGTATACATTAAATATCATCTATTGTACGTAAATTATAAGGTTTTGTAACCTAAAATATCGTACAAATTTATTCAATACGAATACCATCTTACGCACGTTAAAATCGTAAGATTATAAACATCCACGTTTGAACCGGTGTATACATTATATATCATCTATTGTACGTAAATTATAATATTTTGTAACCTAAAATATCGTACAATTTATACAATACGAATACCATCCTACGCACGTTAAAATCGTAAGATTATAAACATCCACGTTTGAACCGGTGTATACACTATATACCATCTATGATTTATTCGAAAGAATTTATTAAATATTGTACAATTTATTCAATACATACGTATAAATTCATAATTATTATAAACATCCACGTTTGATCCGGTGTAAACATTATACCCCATCGATCGTACGAAGTTTTATATATCTGTACAAGTCCGTATAATTCGCAGCACATTCGTAATTCAACGTATGGTATTACTACTATATATACATTATGTTCCAGTACGTTAAAATCGTAATATTATAAACATCCACGTTTGATCTAGTGTATACATTATAATCCATCGATCGTACGAGTTTTAGAACTTTTTACACATCTATATCCGTATGAAATAAGCTCGTTGAAAGGACGTAATTGGTAATCGTTGTTGTAAACTAATTACGAGGGGTGTCCCAGAATTACGTGGACTTTTGCTGTAACTCAAAAACTACTGAAAATAAAGACAAACAAAATTAACATGAACAAAATGCAACTTTATTGCATTAGTACAAAAAATTTCAAAGTTGTCCGACAACTGGATCAGTGTCTGTGGGCAGGATAATGAGACAATGGGTAGCGGGTGCGGGGCAGTCCATTCCGACGTTTCGACGTCATTCCGGTGGCGTCCCTAGTTGTTAATAAATGCGTGGCGTCGAATGTCAGTTTTTCTCAACATAGTCGCCGCCTAACTCAATACACCTATGGTGTCGATATATCCACTGGTCGTACACCGCCCTGTATAATAATAATAAAGCATACTTTTAACTTTTGTTACGATAATAGTGTTAAAGACGACGGTGATAATGCTGACGCCGTATTATTATTATTTATCATTATTATTTTTATTATTATTATTATTATTATTATTATTATTATTATTATTATTATTATTATTATTATAATTATTATTATTATTATTATTATTATTATTATTAGATCTATTATTATTATTTTTATTATTATTGTTGTGGAGTTTATTTTGTACGCAAAGACAATGTGCGTTAACAAGGGAAAAAACCTATCATGCGCACTGCTTACTATAGCAGTTTGAGTCCACTTTCTTAAAAGGTGAAGCGGATAAATTGCGTTAAAAATAATAAATTGTGATAAGCTTAATTTTTAAAAATCATTTTTTTAAACACAAAATTATTGCTTACCCTTGAATAGTACTCAGCATTGACCTTGGTGTAACGGCTGTCCCGACCATCTATGACGTCCTTGACTTCCTTAATTGACGCCGCAGTCAACGTTGACTTTCTCCCACGACCCTTGTCGTCTTCAATGTCCTCTCTGCCGTCTCGAAAACGCTTATGCCACTTGAAAACGAGTGATCGACAAACAGGAGGTCTCACTTTTGCAGTCTCAAACATTTCCTGCGTCTGTGTTGGCGTCTTCCCAAGATTAACACAAAAACTTGATGAAAGTCCGATGTTCCGCGTAATCCGTGGACGTCATTTTTTGTTAAATAGCCCAAGAGCAACGGTTGTCAGTTGTCCGCTGGTAAACAATAACAGAAACAGCTATGACGTCAACATTTCAAAAGAACGTTCATATGACGTCACTGCATATGCTTACGACGTCGCGCCATTTTTTACGTATAAATACGCAAGATATACGAAAGTAAAGACAACTTATTAATACAAAATATTGGACTGCCCCGCCCTGCGCATACTGTTTTACTATAGCGATGTAAAATAAAGAGAAGCAATGTTAGAAATTTAAAAATAATAGGCATATTCATTAAGGATATGTTAAAGGTATTGTGTACAAATTTGCTAAAAAATGCATTAAAAAATAAAAAAGTTATAGCAAAAGTCCACGTAATTCTGGGACACCCCTCGTATATGTAACACGTCGTACGAAAATTTATATACGAGGTATCATTGTTCATATATCTATCGATATATAAAACAAGCGCGTTTAAAGTACGTAATTGTTAAATGATATATTCGAAAAGATTATTATAATATACGTTCTTCTCCGATCAACACCGCTCTCAGTTCTATGCGTAAAGTCCAGTAAACACCTAGATTTAGGTAAGGGAATCGCATTGTAACATGGCCAGCGATTGGCTGAAATATAATACTCTATATAATACAATATAAGCTGAATAATTCCAATTCAAATTAACCATTTCATCGCATTCGACGAAATTTTCTTTTCTTTTTTCCATCATTTGTCAAGTTGAATTTTAATGATATTTCTTTACTCATCGGTCCCCTGCACATAGGACAGGTAGTAGGATTCGATTTTTCTATAATTGTATCGAAACATTGTTTGCAAATGTAATGTAAACATGGTGAAATTACAAAGGTTGGTTTCTCCTCCGTGCAGATATTACATTCTTTCTCAATATTTTTATCACTCTGGATTTTTGATATAGTATTTTTCATAATTTCCCTTTGCTTTTCCGTGATAGGAGAATCTTGCAAACATAAATAGTTTATTATATCTTCACTGTTATACGCCATTTATAAAAGAACGTAAAATGCTACACTAATTTGAAAAGGGATTATATTATACGTTCTTTTTAGCTCGATATTGCGATCAAATCTGGTGAATTCGCGTATATAAACCAGTATTATTCTAATATTCGAATATGTGATAAATTTTTTAAGTTTTCGTATTTTAACCTCTAAACATACCATATCATCCAAGGTCGATGAAACATGAAAATCGTAGTATTGACAACCATAAAGGTCGTAAAAAGATGAGATTTTTAATTCGTTAATACGTTAAAATCTATAAAAGGTGGTATCCACCTACGTTCTAGGAATTGTACGAGTATTTAACTTTAAAAGCTCGTATAATTCGCAATTCAAGGTATGGTATTACTATATATACATAATGTTTCAGTACGTTTAAATTTAAATTATCTCAGTGGATAGCTCGTATATTATAAGGTTTTGTAACCTAAAATATCGTACAACTTATACAGTACGAATACCATCCTACGTACGTTAAAATCGTAAGATTATAAAAATCCACGTTTGAACTGGTGTATACATTATATACCATCTATTGCACAAAAATTATAAACATCCATGTTTGAATCGGTGTATACATTATATATCATCTATTGTACGTAAATTATAAACATCCATGTTTGGACCGGTGTATACATTATGTATCATCTATGGTACGTAAATTTTAAGGTTTTGTAACCTAAAATATCGTACAATTTATACAATACGAATACCATCCTACGCACGTAAATCGTAAGATTATAAAAATCCACGTTTGAACCGGTGTATACATTATATATCATCTATTGTACGTAAATTATAAACATCCATGTTTGAATCGGTGTATACATTATATATTATCTATTGTACGTAAATTATAAACATCCATGTTTGGACCGGTGTATACATTATATATCATCTAGTGTACGTAAATTATAAGGTTTTGTAACCTAAAATATCGTACAATTTATTCAATATGAATACCATGCTACGTACGTTAAAATCGTAAGATTATAAACATCCATGTTTGGACCGGTGTATTCATTATATATCATCTATTGTACGTAAAGTATAAGGTTTTGTAATCTAAAATATCGTACAATTTATTCAATACAAATACCATCCTACGCACGTTAAAATCATAAGATTATAAACATCCATGTTTGGACCGGTGTATACATCTTCTCCAAATCCCTCCAGAGGCGTGCACGTCGCGGAGAAGGCACACGGCAGGTCAAGGTCAAGTCATCTAAAGTACCAGAGGTGATTGGTTGACCTGTCGTGACTAACTCTGGAGGGTTGGCGCTAATGAGAGCCGTCTTTGTTATCGTCAGTATGGAACATGATGCTTGGCCAGTATTGTCGTACTCCTCTACCACCAACGAACGAAGAATGGGAATATCAGGAAGACTCAGCTTGAAAAAGACGTCCCCGATGCGACTACCTTAGTGGACCGGCACGGATGCTGAATTCTCGGACAGATGGTTATACCGGCGCCGAGTATAAATAAACTTAAACTGACTGACTGACTGGTGTATACATTATATACCATCTATTGTACGTAAATTATAAGGTTTTGTAACCTAAAATATCGTACAATTTATACAATACGAATACCATCCTACGCACGTTAAAATCGTAAGATTATAAACATCCACGTTTGAACCGGTGTATACACTATATACCATCTATTGTACGTAAATTTATATACCAGGCATAATTATTAATATACCTATCGATTAAAAACAAACATGCTTGACAACCGTATTTATTAATGATTTATTCGAAAGAATTTATTAAAAATTGTACAATTTATTCAATACATACGTATAAATTCATAATTATTATAAACATCCACGTTTGATCCGGTGTAAACATTATACCCCATCGATCGTACGAAGTTTTATATATCTGTACAAGTCCGTATAATTCGCAGCACATTCGTAATTCAACGTATGGTATTACTACTATATATACATTATGTTCCAGTACGTTAAAATCGTAATATTATAAACATCCACGTTTGATCTATTGTATACATTATAATCCATCGATCGTACGAGTTTTAGAACTTTTTACACATCTATATCCGTATGAAATAAGCTCGTTGAAAGGACGTAATTGGTAATCGTT
>NW_026852136.1:5000-39923 GCF_026571515.1 Ruditapes philippinarum
AGGTTTAAGGACATTCAATGATCAATATTGTAATAATTGCGTTGTCCTATTTACATAAATTGAATAAGCGACTTAAAATCAATAACATTACTTGTAGTTAAGATAAACAGAAATATGATATGTACATTGACGCGTTCGCTTATTTATTGAGAAGTCCTATTGTATTTGAATTTCTTTGTTAACCATAGGCGCGTAACCGGGTCAATATGTAGCACCGACCCTCCCTCCAAAAAATACGCTTAACAATGACACTAAAAAATAGTCAGATGAATGCAATAAACCTTTCAGAAGTCCAAATTTAAATTGAAAACAAGTACATGTACTTGTTCAAGTAATATATTAATCAAACGTATATGCTGGAATATAAACAAATCATTGTAATCTGTAAAACGATATGTTGAAAGGTTGCATTTTATCTATACCTATCCCGTATACTTTCTTTCTGCACTATATGAAATATCGTCTTTTATAAATTTAAAATACGAGGATTTAACGGAAAATACATTTTTTCCTGTAATATTAAAATTAATAAAATATTATCTTAAATGTGACTCGAAATATATATAAAAAAGATCTAAATTATTGAATATGGCCTCTGTTAGAGACTGCACTAATATTCAACATCATTCCAACTTTTGTTTACACCACATACACATAATTAAAGGGCAAGCTGTAATGTAGTTTCCACACTGTTCAAATGTAGTATTCACACCTTTAAGAATGAGCATAAATGATATATTAATGTAGATATACAGTTTTACGAATATATATTTAATGTCCAAGTTTATGCTAATCGGAATGTCTACCTATCGATGAGGTATACATTGAAAACTCAAACTCTAATATTTTAATTCTCCTGTGTTGTGTTTGGATTTTATGAAGAAATGCTACGTATTTTTGAACATCCCTCGTATTTCCTGACTGTTTTAGGCTCTATCGCTGAGAATTGCCGTCATTTGGACAATTATTTTAGGAGGAACACTCTTTATTCCAAAAAAAACCATGTATCTTTGCAGTTTTGACTGTATAGCTAAAATAGGCGTGATTTATTATCTGCATAAAACGATCAAGAACGTCAGAATATTTTAACAGGTATGGAAGCAACATTGATCGATACCATTTCATGTCCTACAAGAAAAAGATATTCTGTGAACTTAAAGCATGGAAATCAGTGTTTTTGGAATGGCGCCACTTATTTGTCCAAGATATTGTTATGACTTTCAAGAGTGATACATAAAGATATATAGTAAGAACAGTTGTACATGATTGACTACAGACGAGATGTAGAGAATTATAACAACAAGATAGCTCTTACCTGTTTGTTTCCATACTTTGACATTTGTAAAGATGAATGTCAAGCGGATTTTGTGGCTTGTATTTGTTTTGTAGCTTTGTATTAGGTTTGGCGCGCCTAAAACTCCCCAGTGGTTTGACTACCATTTACCGTTCCAAGGCCCCTGTGTTCCTTCACTTGTTTTTCATGTCTGTATTGTTATTTGTTTTGGATGTTTACATGTTTTGTGATGTCAGTCTTGTTGGATTGTCGTTGACGGTAGGTATTTTCTCAATCCCCCTCCACCATTTTTACCCCCCTCCCCACTTTTTCACCCTTACAGCCCTTATCCCTTTAATTCCCTTATGGGCCCGTTTTAGTTGATATTATTTCACATTACATGTCCCACTCCTTTCACCCTTATGTCCACTCCAGGTTTTTGTTTGGTGCCTTCTGGGTGCCCTACTTGAGTGTGTCGGGGGCTGCGTCCTATGAACGTGCCTTTGCCTTGTTTGTCTTTATTCTTGTTTTTTTTTTTACTTCTTAGAGATGATCCGACATGCGGTCTGGTTAAACAAAAACAATCTATCATTTTACCAAAGAGCTTATAAGAGTGTATTGTTTAAAATATATTGCTGTCTCACAAAACACGAACGACATTTGCATCAAATAAATGTGTTTTGTTGGGTTATGCATTCATTGATTGTCGTCACTTGTTAATCTCTGTCCTCAGATCTGTTGACAAACTAACAAACTAATTGAAGTATAACAGGTTGTCATAACTTATTAAAAAGAAGCCAGCCAATCATAAAATGATATCAAATACAGACTACAAATACGTAATGCACGTCTGACTTAAACAATATAGCTATGTAATGATTTAAGACATTTGTCACATGGTTTAAATCAACATGACAAACATCATTTTTTGGACGGTAGGCAATGGATATTTAAACGCGTGTGAACAAATAAAACAATACTTTATTTTCTCAATGAATATATATTTTATTGGTAGTTTGGTTAAAGTTAGATTTTATATGTTTATTACCACAAACGCAAATAATAACAAAGATTAAGAAAAAAACGCACACGCACGATTAATAATATCTCTGTCTACAAATCTTGAATTATGTCTGGTATTACGAGGGACGGTCAGAAAATATCCGGACTTTTATGCACCTCTCTTTCCACGTGCAGCTATATACACACATTATATATTGGTGAAAATTACATTCATTCGCCAATAACGTGGTCAGTTAATTTTCAATGATAGTTGTGTATACACAGTATTTTGCCCCCTGATATATGATAGGTGTTTCGTCTATCATGGACTCTTTGTTAGAGGAACAACGTTCTGTAATAAGGTTTCTGGTTGCAGAAGGTGAAAGGCCCTGCCACATCTTTCAAAGGCTTAAAAAAAATTTCTGATAAATGTGTATTACGTTCAACCTTCTACAACTGGGTTTCTCAGTTTCGTGAAGGCAGAACAAGTGTTTGTGACAGGCCTAGGACTTGGCGGCCAGCTGAGGCGGTGACCCCAACAATGGTAGCAAATGTTTAAGCTGTTGTCAACAAAAATCGTCGAGTAACTTTGGAGGAGATAGCCAACAAGTTTAGCATCGGTAAAGCATCGGCACACAAAATTTTACACGAACACCTAGGCATGAGCAAGGTAAGTGCCAGGTGGGTGCTAGACAGCTGTCCGCAGATCAAAAGGCAACCAGAGTAACCAATGCAAAAGAACATTAAGTCGTTTTAATCGTGAAGGAGATAATTTTTTAAACCGCATAATCACTGGAGATGAGATGTGGGTTCATTATTCCGAACCTGAGACAAAAGCTCAGTCAAAGCAGTGGAAACGAGCTAGTTCCCCACCTCGAAAAAAGTTTAAGCTGTCTCCTTCGGCTGGCAAAGTCATGCCTTTTGGGATTAACGAGTAATGATACTTACTCATTTCATGCCAAAAGGCCAAACTGTCACCGCAAAGTACAATTTTGAAGTAATTCTGAAAAATCTCAGAGAAAAGCTGAAGCAAATGCGTCCCAGATGAGCACAGAAAAATGTCCTCCCTCTTCACGATAACGCCCCCTCCAATACCGCCGCAGCTACAGTGGAGGTTATCAACTCTTACAAATGGCAATTGTTGTCTCCCCTCTTTATTGCCCAGACCTTGCCCCTTGTGACTTTTTATTTGTTCCCAGAACTGAAAAAAATACTTGCTGGAAAGAAATATAAGACCAGGGCGGCTTTGATATCTGCTGTTACACTGTACCTAAAACAATTGTCTACGTCATGGTTCACAGCGGGAATACAAAAGCTCCCACGAAGATGGCAAAAGTGCGTAGATGAATATTTTGAAAAAGAGTAGAAAGATTATTTTTAAATGTTGAATGGTTTTCAAATACGAGTCAAAAGTCCGGATATTTTCTGGCCGTCCCTCGTAAGTACACTACTATATTTGGTGGATAACCGAAATACCATGTATACAGTTGCTATGTGAATCGTAAACACTTTTGTACCCTATACAAGCTTGGCTAATTGAAAATATTATTTCTTTTAAAAGCACGGCTTTAGCAAAGAATTTTCCAATGAAGATGGTTAATATGGCCAAGATGGCCCCATGCAATCGATCAGTAATATTGAAAACTATAAACAAAAGCAGATAAAATCTTTAACTTAAACTTTTATCGCAAAATTCATATTTGTTTCTGAAAAAGTGCATGCGTAAAACATAAAAGGTTGCTATTGCTGACAGTTCCAAAAGATGTGTACATATTAGGAAAATCAATGATCCCCTTGGGCGGGCAAATCTTGATTCAAGGGCTCTAATTTCATTAAACTTGGTAGACACTCACCAGACGATGTTTCATTCTAAATATGTAAGCCCTAGCTCTTTGGATTTTTTGAAGAAAGGTTTTTAAGTTTTTAAATCAATGACCCTCCCCCCTATGTACATATAAGGAAAATCATTAACCCCCTTGAGGAGGGGCTTATTCTAACTCCATGGCTTTAATTTGAACAAACTTAGTTAACACTCACTAGAAGATGTTACATGCTATAAATCTTGAGGTTTTTAAAAGAAAATTTGTTACGTTTGTACTATAAACATATCAGGAAAATCAATGACCCCCGAGGCGTGGCAAATTTCAACCCAAGATATTTTATTTGAACAAACTTGGTAGACACCCGTTAGAAGATGTTTCATGCTAAATATCTAAGCTCTTGCCTGTTGGAGTTTTTACTATATACATATCAGGAAAATAATTTACCCCCTGTGGCGTCGCCAATTTTGACCCAAGGGCTTACAAAAAGATGCTTCATGCTTAATATCTAAGCTCTTACGCTTTAGGGTTTTAAAAGATGATTTTTTAAGTTTGTACTAGAAACATGACGATAGTGAAAAACAATGAGCCCCCCCCCGGATGGCCAATTTCGATCCTGGGGCTTAAGTCTGAGCAAAATTTCGGTTGCAATGGCAACAAGAGTTATGCATGAAATAAAATTCTTTGAACAATCTTCAAAGGTGACCTCGAATGGAACTGTGAAGTTTGGATGAAATTGGCTTAGCAGTTGATGATGAGTTAAAGTAAAACTTTACAGACTGACGGACGACTGACAGACGGACGCAGAACGACAAGCGATCATTTAAGCTCACCTTGTCATTTTTTGAGCTATTAATGACATTAGGGTATCTGTAAATAATATCAAATAGGTTTAAAAATGATTAAGAAGGTTAAAATATTTCATTTTACACAAATGATGCAAGGCGTAGTTGCAAGAACTCATAGTCTTCTGAACGTGATTTTGCATGTTTACAATCAAAACAGAAATGTAATGCAAAACAGGAGAATAACCCTTTTGGCTGAGTGAAAGTATATAAAAGTAGGGAAAACAATATGGATAGATTTTTAACTTCTTACAATTACAGGTAACTGTAAACAGTAATACACCTACGTCTTTTAATATCAATCTAAAATCACGAACTACATATTATGGTGAATATTCTTTTATCAATTGACTGTATTCATCTTTCAATAGATACATTCAACTGGCAAACAGACATTGTATCGGAACATTTAAAATTAGGGACACTTAGATAAATTATAAAGACTAGAAAAAGATCATTATGGGCACTGCAAAATTAAGAAAATGACTCAAAATTTGCATTAAAGGTAATCAAAAAGCTTATTTTTTATATAGTTAATTGTATCCTAATCTACAAAGCACCAAATGTTGTCCATTACCAATAACTTTCTTTAATAGTCAAATTAAACCGTAGTTGTAAGTCTACATTTCATTTAATCTCATGTATAGACACATTAACAGATTTGTTCATCACAAAGTCAGACCATGTCGTAAACAATATAAATGGAATAATAAAAAACTTAAATTACTAATAACAATAAAAACAACACTTTAACTAATATTTGCTAATATTTCAAGATATTTATATCTTTATTTTTAGCAGATGATGCTATAAGAAAGAGGTGACAAAACACGGAGGAACGAAAATGTCACATAAGCCAGAAAACCGTGTCAATCTATTTCGTTTACAAATACTCATTATAGATGGAGGCCTCCTTGTTTTGAGAAGTTTAATTGACCAGACCCTTACTGCTCAAGGAAAAACTCTTTGTGCATGTTTGAATCAAGGAAAGCCAACAATTACACATTTGAAAAACCGAGGCGTTATAACACAGGAACAATACGACAAATTGTTTCCAACAGGTTGTCATGTTCCAACAACGTCTGAAATGGACATAACGCTAGTCATTTTTCTTCTAAGATGCTTGAGGTGTTTTGGACTGAATAGGAATTTTGACTGGAAGGCTTCACCTATATCAACCGATGTATCGATTGAGGCAGATATATGTCGGTTAAAAGCTCATCGAAATGATGTAAGTACGCTATTAAAAAGTAATTAATATATAAAGTGTTCCATGTGACAGAAGAATGACATACTTTCTCTTGAACACAAGTCAAATTATGTAAAAGTTATATTACTATTTCTCGTCGGATCAATTTTTTTTGCAATAAAACCTGTATATATATATTCACGTACTGTATGCTTATGTTGAATGTCTTTTATATGACAGGCTTGCACTAAAAGTGTTATAGAAGTGAAATTGTCCATGCTTTATCCCTGCGATAGTTGAAATACCAACAAACTAAAGTTCGTACATCACTTCAATAATAAAAGTATAATTTTTCTATTGGCAAGTCATGTTTGAAACCGTCAATGTCTTCCAAACAAAGGAGCTTACGTGGGTACTTTCACTTTAACACTGGTACTTTTAATTATTATTTCAGATTAGCCATAAAACACAGACAACAGATATAGAAGCACACGACTTTGTAAAATTGTGGAAGGACATCGAGCAGGTAATCACATAGGTTTGCAAAAACTGATGATGACCTCGCTGAACAATTGTCATAGAGATAAATAGACGTTTATACGAGTACTAGATGTATTTCAAATAATATTATCGTCTCTGTTTACAGTTCAAGTACATTTTTAATTAAACTATATGAATTTAATTTGCCTAAAGATATATTATGTTCGAAAATATTGATTTTCAGTAAGAATTTCTTAGAGTTCTATTGATCAAAGTATTTTACTCAAAGATGACTATATATTTAAGGTGGTAGGCTCTTCATAGAAAAATTAGTATTTTTTCAAAGGCAAAGTAGGAAAAACTGTTTAGTATGATTGAAAAAAATCATGATTGAAACAAATGAATAAAATGTCGGTCAAGATTCTCAAAGTAATTCTAAGTATTTTTATGAAATGGTTGTTTTCAAGCATAGCCTAGCAAAACCTAATTAATTTCAGTTTGTTTGTTTATTTATTTACCCCTTCAAAAAAGGGTATGTTGCTTTGCATTTTTCTGTCGGTCGGTCCGTGGGTCTGTCGTTTTATAGACATATGTTTTCCGAGCGATAACTAGAGAATGCTTAGGCTTAAGATGTCCAGTAGATGAAACCTGTTGATATTGGGGTCGAGGTGTCCAAGATTAAGGTCACATTGACCTTGGAGGTTTAAACGGTCTCCGATCAATAACTTAAGAATGCTTAGCCTTGGAATTTCAAACTTGGAATGGTGATTGGTCATAAACAGCAGATGGCCTCTTTTGATTTTGGGGTAAAGAGGTCAAAGGTCAAGGTTACATTGACCTTGAAGGTTAAAACGGTTTGCTAATCAAAACTGGTTGCTCATTTATAACTTAAAGTGGATACAAATAGATGTTACTAAGCCATGCTCAACTTCTTAAAACAGTTAAAAGAATAAATGTTTTAACTGAAAATGCTTAGTATTTTTTTATAAATATGGTCACATGTTCGTTAATATGATGCGTCTGTATATAATTTTATGCCTATAAAGTCAGCGTGCGTATTGTTTACTTGGTAAATATGTTTTTTCTATTTTTATAATTCATTTTTTTCATTCATTTTATTCCGCTTTTTTATGACTTATTATTAACATGAATAAGTTAACAAACACCAAAACTAAATTTGAGGATGCATGCATTAAAAACATCGAAGTTGATATTTCCTGTTTAATTTCCTTCTCAGATACTTAACCGACTTAGTTCTCCAGCTCTGAATATTCAGCAAACAATTGACGATTTCAAAACCTGCCCTCTAGATCCAGAGGAAGAGAAAAGAATTCAAGAAGAAGTACAAAAATGGAAGGACTATGAGGCTGATGTCGATAGGTTGAAAGAAGAAATGACAAATGTAAAAGAGAGGGTCACTGAAGTGGAGAAAACCCAAGAGGAGATCACAAGACGACTAGAAGAAGGTTTCTTCTTTGATATTTTTTCATATTACGACGCGGTCCATTGCTATGAAAATTATACCTAGTTTAGTTATTTTCTCGGACGTAGAGCAAAAGATAATTGCACTACTGCTAATCACCTTTCTTAAAACAAAACATCAATATTTTTCAATACCGTTTGGGGAAATATAAATATGTAAATGGAATATAATGCAATCTTTCAAAAATTACAATTTAGTTTTATACGACTTTAAAAAGATATAAAATTTAGAAAATAATCAGGATATATATGATAAAATATGTATCTATTTGATAACAGAGAAAAGAAACGAAGTCGTCTCTTTTATGCAGACAGAGGAGGAAAAATATCAAAATCGCAAGAAGGGTAAGTAAAAATTACTACATTTCTTTATCAGTCAAGCCAAGGGTAAGTGAGTAATGATTAACTTCTAAATAAAAAATGGTTAGTAAATATTGATGTACTTCTGTAAACAAGTACAATGGTAAGAAAATATTGATGCACTTTTAAATCAAGTCAATAATTAAACTTTGGCTGTTTTCACACGACGATCAATGTGGTAAAATGTCAGTTTATTAGTCGCCGGTAGAAACCGGCGACTATATTTGTAACAGTTTAATGTTATACCTATGGTAGGAGAAGCCCTTAAAATATGAAAATAAAAGCATATCAATCATTAAACAATTAAAGACAACAGTTATCTTTCAGTTATCTAAAAAAAAAATCAAACATATGATAACTTTGCTCAGTGAAATGAAATATACACATATTGACATCTTAAAAAGCAACATAACAATTTTCATAAAATGAATCAATAACGTATCCCTGAGGATCAGTCATTGAATATTAGGGTTACTTTTACTTTTTTCTATGTGTCAAACATTGCTTTTTTATAATATAGAAATCATGAATGATATTTGAAATGACACTTTAGAATGATTTGGTTGTTTATATTTTATGAGACCTATTATATTACATTATTTTATCTAATTATAAACAAATTCTCCCTGGTCTTTCGTAAGAATCACGTGACTACATGTTTATATATGTTGTATATCGTTATAAAATCTATTAATAGTAACAGATTGCTGATAAGACATACTGGTAACTTGTTAATGGTTGGCAAAAGTGTGGTAGCTGATAAGATGCAAATCATCGTAATTTTGTACAGATAATTACATAAGTTATTTTTCATTAATCAGTTTCATTCTTTATATGTTTACTCATATTTTACACATTGAAAATAATTTTTCAAAACCTTTTCCTTGCTTCTTGGTAAAGGGTTGAACTTGGCCCTTTCTGTCAAACTTTCGACAAGAAAGTTCAATAGTTTAGTTTAGGTTGAACAGCCCAAAATAATGTTATGCTTAAGAGGCACATTATTGAAATATATAATGGTAAACGTTGATTTCGGTATATTCCGTCGGTTTCCATCACGCAGGTTTCCAAAACGGTATGACGTTAGGGGTCCAAAATCGTATTAGATACATAGAAAAAATAATAAAAAACTTTCTTTGTGTTGATAGTTTATCGCACTGAAAGGCAATTAAACGTTAATTCTATATATCGTATGTAACGATGGGAATACATGTATTGAGTTCAACTAAATTATATATTTTTTCTATAGCACATAATAATGATGCACAACACTTTTACAGTAAAATTGTATTGTTTCGTGAAATAATTAAACATATATATTTTCATAGTCACTTTGCAAATATTCGATGATCGCTAATTATTTGTCGGTAATTATCTGAATCTGAACTAGTAACCTATACGAATTTCAATGTATATCGTACAACAGTATATGTATAAAGTACAATAACAAGAATTACACCAGCATAGCACTTGCCTTACAAGCCTCAGTGGCAAACATAACTCAACTCATTGTCCTCTTATTTTTATACTTGAACCATTAAACTTATATTTTCTTATATTTATGATAATACAATCATTTTTCTATTCGGCGACTTGATGCTTAAGCATCAAAATCTCCACTTGTGTATATATGTATTTATTTTCAGGTTGGTCATTATATATATATAGGATGTTCGAGTTTTTTATATTAATACAGGATTTATTTTCATCGAGTGGTATGAAATCAAATATTTTAAGAGTTGCGGTGTTCACTTGTGAAATATGATTATTTTCATATTGCAAGATGTAATTAATCTTGTATTTAGTAGAATGAAATTTGAAATATACATTTTTCCTTTTTTACATCACAACTTAAAAGACTTTCCCTAGAATAGTATGTATTAGAAAAAAGAAGTCCGACGAGACACCAATGAAAATACGGAACATATCTTTCAATGTAGGGGACAATATTTTTTACAGTGAAAAAAGGGAAACAAAATAAGCATGGTATTTCATCAATATTTCTAAATATTCCATTTATAAGACACTAATAAGTCAATTAATTAAGGTTTGGTATTTAAACATTTTGCAATTATAAAACGTCGAAAATGGAGCAGTTTTATATGAAAAACTGTAAATGAAATCTGTACGGTCTATTGTAATTTATTTTAAGATATGAATATGTCAATTTCAATGAATCTTATTCAATAGCCTTTGCCAGCCAGTTGGACGTAGTGGTATTTATATAATCTGATTGTAAGTGGGTCATGACGGTATTTGTAACCCTTGACTGCAAGTTGGTTATGACGGTATTTATAAACTATGACTGGACTGCAAGTTGGTCACGATTGTAAAAATAAACTATGACAGCAAGTTGGTCATGACAGTATTTTTAACCTCTGACTGCAAGTTAGTCACGACGGTATCTATAAACTCTGACTGCATGTTGGTCACGGTGGTATTTATAAACTATGATAGCAAGTTGGTCATGACAGTATTTATAGACTTTGACTTCGAGTTGGTCACGACAGTATTTATAACCTCTGACTGCAAGTTGGTCATGACCGTATTTATATACTATGACTACAAGTTTGTCACGACGGTATTTATAACCTCTAACTGCAAGTTGGTCACGATGGTATTTATAAACTATGAAAAACAAGTTTGTCATGACAGTGTTTATAGACTTTGACTGCAAGTTGGTCACGACGGTATTTATTTCCTCTGACTGCAAGTTGGTTACGATGGTATGTAAAACCTCTGACTACAAGTTTGTCATGACAGTATTTATAAACTATGACTGCAAGTTTGTAACGACGGTATTCAATTCCTCTAACTGCAAGTTGGTCATAAAAGTATTTATTTCCTATGACTGCAAATTAGTCACAATGGTATTTATAACCTCTGACTGCAAGTTGGACTTGACAGTATTTATTACCTCTGACTGCAAGTTGTTCACGATAGTATTTATAACCTCTGACTGCAAGTTTGTCATGACAGTATTTATAAACTATGACTGCAAGTTGGTCCCGACGGTATTTATTACCTCTGACTGCAAGTTGGTCACGACGGTATTTATTACTTCTGACTGCAAGTTGGTCACGATGGTATTTATTACCTCTGACTGCAAGTTGGTCATGACGGTATTTATTACCTCTGACTGCAAGTTGGTCACGACGGTATTTATTACCTCTGACTGCATGTTGGTCATGATGGTAATTATAAACTATGAAAGCAAGTTGGTCATGACAATATTTATGAACAAAGACTGCAAGTTGGTCACGACGGTATTTATTTCCTCTGACTGCAAGTTGGTCACGATGGTATTTATAACCTCTGACTGCAAGTTGGTTACGACGGTATGTAATTCCTCTGACTGCATGTTGGTCACGACGGTATTTATTTCCCCTGACTGAATGTTGGTCAAGATGGTATTAATAACCTCTGAATGCAAATTGGACTTGACAGTATTCATAACCTCTAGCAGCAGGTAGCCGTAGCAGTAACAATATCAACAAAACCTTTTTTGTACATGTAGTAGGTTTGTGACACTTTATATCTTTGGGTGGGCGATTTTCAGGTGTATATATAGTGGATATTTGTTTCGAGTAGATATGAAATATTGTCACCAAAAAGTGATATATGTAACATATTTTCACTCGTGCTCGCGCTTCAAAATCGTAAAGAAATACAAAATGTATGAACATGTATAACTGTGAGGGTTAAATTCAAAACAAGTCTTTTGTTACGTGGAAACTTAAAATACAGCAGCGTTGTAAGAAATAAGAACCAACATATAATTCCAGTTTTGTAATACACATATGATACACTCTGGTAGATCTCGTTCTAACTAGGAAAAGGAATACCAATAATGCTTTTTTAAGTTCATAGACACAAAAGTTATCACTCAAAAGTTACAAAATATATTTCAACCAGGAAAACGTATACACATGTTACAATTTTTCTCTTTAAGTAAAGAAAAAAATGCGTCATTGCGTCTTGAGCGTCAGCCTTGAAACAATAAATGTCAAGTGCAACATCAGCGGCGACGTAACACTCAGCGTGGTAAATTCAATTTTCAAAGTTAAAAATACATACTACTGTATTGGATAATGTTTGCAACAATTGTATGATACTAAAGAAAAAATATATGCCGTGTAACTTTAAATTTATGCTTTCGTTTTATATCAAAAACATGAAATTTTGTAGAAATTGTAGGCGGTACCGACTCTTTGGTATATTTTCCCTGCGATTTGTCTCTCCCTTTTTATATGCCAATTTATTTGTCATTGGTAATCAGGCAAACAGGAAAATAAGTTATGATCTGATATTGAACTGTGGAATCAAGAGGCATACAATGTTTTTACTGAAAGAATTTTATGACCGGAAACATAGCATTGGTCCAGATTCTAATAACAAAAGTAGTATTGAGGCCGGTTTAGCGCCACGACTGCGCATGCGCGGCGCCATATTAGATTTTATGTTTTGAATGACACCATCGTTATATTTTTAGAATGACATCATCCTTCTTTTTTTAAGAATGTTATCATCCGTCTATTTTTAGAAATTTATTTTTAATCTCCCGGATGTATATGGAGCTGACTCATATAAACGATCTAGGGCTTGAATCGTGGTCATTGTCGGTCAGGTCCTCGGCCCTAGACGTAGAGATAATTACCTTCATTACATATTAAAGAAATGAGTGTAAAAAGAAACGTGCTTAACATTTTAATTTGTAAAAGAGTTAAATTAAAAAAAGATACTGATAGTTTTTTAATATTTTATAGAATAAAAAATATTTATACATTTAATATCTGTAAAATATAACTTGTTTATTCTTCAACATCTAGTAAGGAAATGACTGTAATGGCGTAGCGTCCTTGTAGACTGCGCATGTGCCGATCTATTTTTAGTCGCGGTATTTCACAATCACTAGGAGCTATTTCATCAGCCCCACGCTGGTGTCAATGAAAGAAAAAGCATTGGGCATAAAGTACAGTCGCCACTTTGTCTAGGCTCATAATACGTAGCGGATCTATGTTGAACAAAAACCCTTTGTCCTTCGTTACTAAATATAGCTTTTCATTATTGACAAACACAAAAGATGAAAAGAATTAATTATCCTTTCATACGCAGCGACCGTCAAGTACCGGTGTCGCTCAGTCTAGATTCACAATACCTAGCGGACTATTTTAAACAAAAACCCTTTATCCTTCGTTAAAAAAGTCATTTAATGGCATTGAGGCGTAAATGGTTCACCTACTGGTGCCGGACAAAGTAATCAAATCGCGTTCTTTAAACAACATTGGAAAAGTCGTTAAAAAGCCAGTACAGCAGTAAGGCGTGATAATTACATGTTTCTACATGGATGGAAAGTTATAAGAGTTATGGCCCTTTAACGGTTTTTAAACCATTTTTTCAAAGTCCATAAAACCCATAGATTTATATACTGTTTGAAAGATCTCTGCGAGTAGATACAGAAAATGTATTATAACATAACACGGGCATGTTGCATATCAAACAAAATGTTTTGACAAATGCTTTAAACAAACCGGAAGAGAAATCACTCATACGTAAAAATTATCAAAATAATTAAAATAAGCTTACCACTAGTCTTGTTCTCCTCGCCTATCAAACTATTTATGACAAGTCACTATAGCCTATCGTTAAACGGTACAGTTACGACAGGTTTAGACGTTTAGACCGGTATTGCTATTTTTGATCAGCCAATGAAATTGAAGAACGATGACGTCTAAAAATAGACAGCCTCGTTTTGAACCCACTCTTTTTCGTCAATCCAAACGCTTTAGGGAGGGCGGACAATTTCATAGGTAAAAAATTCAAACTGTCAATCACTTTGATATGTAAATCTGACTCTATTGACATATACATGATTTTGAACCCACTGTAAATAATCTTGTCCGGTCTCATGGATTGATCTATTAAGTACTCTAACAAAAAATAAACGTCGTAACCTTTCATATTATGAGCAAATACTATGAACTATTCGTGCTAGGGGGAAAATAACCATTCACCAATTATTTCTGCGGTGTCGGCTCCTTCGAACGTGACTTCTCTGAATCCACATTTACCCGGACACGGTCCTGGGTCTTCATTATCATGTAGCTCAGAGTTGTCACATTCGTCGCACCGCGTACCGCATTTTTTACATATAGATTCGGGGGTCAAGGTTTTATCGATACATTTTGGACATACAGTATGTGCTACTACGAAATTGGGACGATGAGTGGCTTTTCCGCACCAAGATGATTTACAGTGTTGACATTTAGAGCAAGATTTACATACCTGTTCTGATTGACAGTCTTTACAATTTCGTTTTCTACTCGCTACATATCCATTTTCACACTCTGACACTTCATCCTGACAACATTCAAAATCAAAAAATATAAATTTAGAATTATAATGTTCCTTGGCTGGTATTGATCTGAGATAACATAAATGTCCTTCCATTACATATTGTTCGCACGAGTTACACAAATATTCTCCGCACTCATGGTCTTCTTTTTTCCTTTTGTCGGTCCTTATGACTTTGTAGCATGTTGGGCATTTCCAGTATTTTCGACACTGGGATAGTCCACTGAGTTTTCCTTTGAATTTTCCTTTTTTTGTGTACTGGTTTCTCTAATTGTTTATTATAACACTCTTCTGATCTGCATGTCATATTGCAGCTATCACATTGGACTGTATTTTCTATTTCCGGGCAATTATCCCTCTTACATACTATACACGATGTCTCACATTGATGTCATTTTCTAATGTTGTAGTGTTTGAGGCATTGGTCGCAAAAATACCTCGCGCTGAAGAAACCTGTGATGCTGGTGATAGCGTGAAAAAGGTCGTCGTCCACGAGGTACAGGTAAATGCATGTATGCTCGTCTTTACTAGGGCTGGTAATGAACGAGTTGCCTAGTATGGCGCTGACCACCATCACGCGAACTCCCAACATTTCTTCAAACGCCTCTACGTCGTTTACACTGGCTGGACGATCTCAGGGCACTCCGGCTAATTGGCTGATGGCTATCGCTCACTGTCTCTGTTCTTCTCTCAAATGTTTGTAGTAACTTTCTGGTTCTTGCTGGTGTTCTAGTATAAGTTGTACATTGGATTTATTTTGATGGTTTTTGGCAATCTCTTTCCATTCTTCCGGTGTACATCTAATGAGTTCCGCCCAACTGACCTCAATCGCCCTCGCTGTACACATTTAGTCATCATTTTCAATGGTCACTATTGAGGTTTTCAACTTTAATGAATTATTGTTTTCCTTTAAGTTTGGTAATTTTTCGCCATGGACAACCGCTTTCTTTAGGTAATTCGATGGAGCCTATAGAAATGTAAAAGCTTTCATCGATGGACAAGTTTTGGTTGCTGTTCAGTACCTTTTCAATGATTTCCATCACTTTATCGGCGGTCAACTGGTCCCAGGCTGGAAGGGAACGATGATAATGTCGTTCAATCCTTGATGATGAATGACGACACGACCCAAATCGTTCCCCGACAAATTGCCCCGGGCTTCTTCGAGCACGTCTTCAAACATTTGGTGAAGTCCAGCTCTCACATCTTGCAGTCTCTGTCCATTATACTGTTCATCAATTTTCACTTCATATGTACGATCTACTGCCGCTTTCTTTGAATACGTCCTTTCTGATTTTTTTCTTATCGTATACTGAAGCTCCCGTGGGGCGTCGGGCCTTAAAAAAGGGTTCCGCTTGAGGCTCATCCCCACTCCCTACTTGTATCCCTGGTGACTGTGGATACCACTCCTCGTCTTATACACAAGCAGTCGCCATGATGTCATTCTTAATATAGAATCCAATATGGCGCCGCGCATGCACACACGTGGCGCAAAAGTGGCCCCTATACTACTATACACTAACAAGGATTTGGTGACTTATATTTATCTTCAGCCAGTTTTTACTAATATTTATTTCTCGATGTGTCTTTTTTATAGGAACTTTTAGGCTAAGGTGTTCAAGAGGGGTATTACAGCCCCTTAAGCCCCTCCCGATGGATCAATGCCTAATCTCTATTTATAAAAAGTGCCCAATGCACATAATTATATCAAAAGGGCTAGCAACAACATTATCCTAATTGCTAAATAATGTGTCCTGTTTATGTTTTTATCAATGCTTATAATCTGAAGCATGGAAAGTGCTCTCAAGCAAAATAGCTCAATTTTTTACAAAAATGGTTAGTCTCAATAGTTTGACTGCAAAACCGACCCATTGTTTATAAACCGATATTACATTATGTAAGATGTCATTCGGAAATGCCTCGGCTATAATCTAAACAATAAGGAATGAAAGTAGTTCTACCACGTGGTTTAAGATGTTAACATAAAGAGAAAAATGTAAAACGAATGTTCATATAATTGACATCCAAAAGACAATTAAGACTGTTCCGGTACAACTATGATTGAAAATATATCTGACAACCATTTTAAATTTAAATTTACCCACTGATGTACAATTTTAAACAAATGCGACTGAATGTCTTCAGGTTGCCATTTTGAACTTTCGGTTTCTACAGCCATAATAATAAATATACAAATTATGTACTGCTTGCTTTTGTATCTATGAATTCATTTATTTTAGGTGGGCATTTACTTGATATATTGGAAATAAACATGTAAACAACTCTCAGCATTAAATTACCATTTGTTTACATGTCTAGTTTCTTATCGTAGGTTAGACCGAAATACCGTATCCGTTCTGTGTTTTCATACTTTTGTTTCGAGGTCCTTATCCGAAGACTGACGAAAAGGGCCGAGTAGTTGCGATTGGTAAGATGTCTCTTTTTACGAAGGGCGACTGTCGTAAATAACAAAAATAACTGGTCCACAATCTGTACGGCTATATAATTAAAAGCACAGTGGAGCCAGACTATCTCTGTATATGCACTTTTTCGTAGTTCAGGAACTGTTGTTTATTCACCATCAGTAACTATGTCAATGAAATATTATTCTCTCCCTCTGAGGGTAAATCCTTAAAGAGTATGTTGGATTAAAGCCTTAATCCATGACCCGCAAAGTATACATGTTATGCTATTCTACCTGTTCAGTAAAATGAAATCGTCCGTTTGAGTATTACCAATACTCAAAAGATTCATCGTCGGCCTAAATTATGAGGTATATGGGCATGGCTCAATTGTTCTACCGCCCATTATTTCATGAGAATTTTGTGAAAAATTGGCTTTTTTCATTGAAAAGCCTCCTGTTACAAGTTCAAAGTGCTGTAAAACTATAAAGATGCTTCAATACTATACAATTATAAGAAATAAGTAATAACTATTAAAGTGGACCAATCTATATCTCATGAAACTTATTTTAAACATTATATTACCCGTGAAGTTATATTGTTTCTATAACCTTATTTGATAGAGTCTCTCTATTATACAACACACACAATAAATTGTCCCAGAACAAGTACAGTTTTTATAGTTTTCTTATCAGTATGTATACGTCATTTTCTAGTAAGCACATTTTACTAGATCTACTTCATTTATCTTTATCATACAAGCATTTTGGAAGTATTCTCAAAATTAGAATATAACTTTTTGCAGTAGATATATAGTTTTACTATAAGAAATAGCGAATAAGAAATAACAATTAACCAAAATGTCCCTTCAGGGCGTCCGTAAATAAAGAACACTATCAAATCTTCAACATATAATATATATGCAATAGTGGCAGTTTTAAATAAGATTCGTTCGGACATATAGCGGTCACAATTTGGCCGTAATAAGGAACATGTATTCTGTGGATTTGTTGTTGGGATACAAATAACAACTAAGTAAATTTAAATAAACAATAATCTTTTAATCAAGTCCGAATTGTTAATATAATATGTCTATGAATGAAAAGTTTATTAAATAATTTTTAAGTAAATATTCCTATTTATGATTACTATAGCTTAATTAGCTTTATGAAGTTATAAATAAATTGATAGAAGCAGTCGATTTAAATTAACACTTGAAAGTGTTTACTTTAAGACCGAAGTCTTTATTTAAAGTCAAGCCTTGAGCCTTATTGTACTGACCTAGACGGTACAGCACCGAACTAACTAACATTTCGTACGTATTTAGGTTTATTTATACTCGGCGCCAGAATAACCATATGTCCGAGATTATAGCCATATTGCTGGTCCACTACGGTAGTCACATCGGGGACGTCTTTTTTCAAGCAGAATCTTCCTGGTAGCCCATTCTTCGTTCGTTGGTGGTAAAAGAGACGACAATACTGTCAAGGCATCATGTTCCTGACTGACGACAACAAAAACGGCCTTCGTTAGCGCCAACCCTCCAGAGTTAGTCACGATAGGTCAACCAATCACCTCTGGTACTTAAGATGTCTTGACCTTGATCTGCCGTGTGCCATCTCCGCGACGTGCACGCCTCTGGAGGGATTTGTAAAAGCAAACTAACTAACAATGACAAGTTTCGGCTATTTATTTGTTTCGAGACAATAAACATACAATTGATTGGATAATATTGAAGATAATCTAAAAATCGATTCGTTTATTATAATTGATAAAAGCCAATCAAATCACTTCTTATATAATGTACTTGGCAAGACAATCAAAATGGATGCATCCAGGAAATAAAGCGTTGTGAAAGTAAACAATTCATATTTTTATAAGTTAATGAAAAATCGTTCTGTTACATTTAAATAAGATTTTTTCAAGAAATAAATGTATGTTAAATTTTAAGAAACAGCTGCTAATCAGTTCTAGAATTATTTTCTTCTACATTTAGTCAAAACTAAAGAACTTTGCTGGAACGTTATTTTCAAAAATCGATATGGGTATTGGAATTCATTTCGGACATGGTTAACAGTGTTGTTTTTGCATTCAATCATTATTACGTGAATTAAAGAGAGGTAATTCTTCAATACATATTGGAAGTATTTGCTATATGGGTTGAGAAGTTGTCACCTCTTTATCAGAATGACATTGCAGGTAATTGTATGATGTTATGTTTTACAATTTGAAAATGTTTTGTATGGATGAGACTTTAATAAAGATTGTATGGATCTATATATGCTTCTGAAAGTCACTAAATATAAATATGAATTTTGCCTCCGCCAACATGGAACAAAAAAGCACTTTCATATATATTTTTAAATATCTATAACATACCGTACGTGTATGATTGAAACTCTATTTTTATGATATCTGGTGTTTATCAGCTATTTATTTATGACCGAACTGGAGTTTTGATGAGTAGGAAGGCAAAATAAGTGAGATCACAACAATATTTGTTCAAGCGGAGATTATTTCTTAATACGTGTTGAATGTATTTTTACCACGTGCATGATTTTCACAGAGAGGTTGGTGTTTGATCATGTATAACGAATGTATGCATTTGTCATCAAAAGTCTGTTTCGGTACAATGATGATTGAATATATTAATTCATCCATCCATTCATTCATTTATTTATTCATTCATTTATCCATTCATCCATCCATCGATCCATCCATCCATTCATCCATTCATTCATTCATTCATTCATTCATTCATTCATTCATTCATTCATTCATTCATTCATTCATTCATTCATTCATTCATTCATTCATTCATTCATTCATTCATTCATTCATTCATTCATTCATTCATTCATTCATTCATTCATTCATTCAGTCAGTCAGTCAGTCAGTCATTCATTCATTCATTCATTTATTTATTCAATTATTTATTTAGTCATTAATTCATTTATTCATTCATTCACACATTTAATTAATTAATTAATTGATTTATCTATTGGTTTAAACAATATTTATTGTTTGGTTTTATTAACCTGTCAATTACATACTGATTACACGGTCGATGCACACAGTATATTAATCTTCGGTAGATGTTCGATAAAATCCGTAAGATGTACGCTGTACGATGAAATTTAATTTAATTTGTATCTCTAAATTAAGTGTACTCAGCGTTATAGCGCAATAGGGTAAATCACGAGTTTATAATTTAAGTGCCACACTTGTTTTAAGATAGAGGCCGCGTTGGTCCATGTTTTTTTCTTAATAATACTTTCAACATTATTGAATCTATATATGATTATTTTATGTTGTTCGTTTTTTTGTTATGTTTTACTTAATTTTGTTATGTTTATACTCTTTCTAAATAACATGTTTTTTTAAGATTTCATATTTAAAATTAAAACGGATTAAAATCAATAAATGTCTTTTCAATGCCGTAAAAAACACTACAAATCTGTTCCATAAAAATATACTGCAAAAAACTAAAACAATGGCAACAGTAAGGATCGAACCACAGAACCTCTCAATTATCTGGCATTCTCTTAACCGACTGTCCTATTGTGAATTAACGAAACCCTTCGCCTAAAGTTGGCGTGACTTTCAATCCATGAGTAATATACTCCACATTAATTCTCGTAAACTACACGGACCAAACCGAAGTGGGATCGATTATTTAAATGAGTCCTATAATGTATTCATAATTGACAGGTCAATAAAATCAGACTATATTTCTTCATCAATATTAACAGACAAAATTACAATATATGAATTGCATTCAGGATTGAGTAGAAAGCTTAAAGCTTAAATGAAACTCTCTCCTGTAAAAACATATTAACAATTATGTTAGTAACAACATGACATAGTTTTTGTTGTACCAGTTCATTGTACCTGCATTTAGTTCCTTTCATATATTTACAAGAAGATAATAAATAGCTACTACATAGAGGATCATAAACAGGAGCTGAACATGTCAAGTGATTAATGCAATGCCTATATCTATATCCAATTTAAATAATTTCTCGACATGAGGGAAAGGGAGATAAATAGACAAAAAGGAAATAAAAGAGATCAGAATAGCGACAAAAAGTGAAGTAGAGGGGCGTGGGTCACTGTAATATAATGGAAAGTGAAGGTCCTATTTCAGAAAATTACAAGAATTTAAATTTTATTTACCACGTATTTACACTTTAAATGGTTTCATTATAAGTAATACATTGATGTGTTTCCTTGTGACAATATGCTATAATTATTATAGCATATAATAAGGAAACACATAAAACAAAGGCTATGGAAGCAAGATAAGGGTAACTCTTGCGAAACAAAATGGAGAGCGCCGACTAAATTTGATAAGTACGACGTCGTTATGTTGTTTTTCATCTTATAAAATAAAGAAAGTCAATGATTTCTTCTCCTGATTTTAAGCGGTTCAAATCCAGATTCTGTGTATAAGTTTGAGATAAAAACATGTTTAGTGGCCCAAGTGATAATTCTACAAGCTTCAAGCTGTATTTTCTAAATTTCATATTCCTGATGTATTGTTATGCTGTCCCATACGACATCTGAATATTCAAGAAGTTGTCTAATAAACGTAATATTTGTTTTGTAGTAGAATCATTAGGTACAAATTCAGATTGCAAAGAGGTAATAGAGTTGTTTGAAACAAAAAAAAATAAAGACATGTTTGTGAATAATTTTTTCTGAGACATTGCTGATAGTGCTAAGAAGAGATATTGGCCTATAGTTTGATACATCTTTATTTATCTATTTATTTATTTATTGTAAAATGTATGAGTTGAAAAAAAGGAAAGTAGGAAGACAATTAAAAAATCGGAATAGTCCGGTAATAAGCGTGTTTTCGCTTCGCGACCACGCATTTTGAAATATTTATTTAACCTCGCCCCGCGATCCCGCCAAGCGTAAAGTCGAGAAAAAAACAAGTTGAAATGACAGGGCGCGGGCAAAGTTAAATAAATAATTCAAGCACTCGCTCCTTTCCCCCGCCATTTTAATTTGTTAATTCTCGAATTTTCGTTTGGTGGGGGTCGCAGGGCGAAAAAACGAATGGCACATAGTTTTGTTTTTGTGCTTGTTTTTTATCTCCCTATTAATATCTCTAATAAAAATATCAAAAAACGAAACGTTAATAATATTTACAAAGTTGGCATGTGAAAAAAATAAATCGCTAGATAAAAATTGTTTTGCAATTAAAATGTCTAAATAGTGAAATGTCTTGAAAGTGACATGTCTTGAATTTTCTCTGCAGTGATACCTCAAGGTCATGTTTAAAGGTCAAGTCAGAATTTCGTGTCATGTCTGGTAACTGTAAAAATACCAATCCATATACCAAGGCAAATCATCTTTGTAACCGCAATTTAAGGGACTCCACAGAGGTTTAATGACATGATGGGACTGAACATATTTTTCCAGATAAATGTACCATTTGATGTAGGTTTAGACCACTAATGTTTGTGCAAAATTTCAGATCATTCGCTCACTTCGACTTTCCAGAATTTCTATTCAAATTGTAAACAAATGACTCAAAATGAAAAGAGTTATAACGCTTTTCACTCAATTCGGGCAAAGAAAAGCATAAAAATACGATTTTCAATTTATCTTAATTATCTTTGCATATATTTCTGTTTAAAGTGCCCCAGCTCATTTATGTAAGAAATTCAAATGTTGTGTTTTTAGACCTTTAAACCTCAGTGGAGTCCCTTGAATGAAAAGTGATATACCGTGACTTTCTGGAGCTGTTTTGAGTTATGTTCGGAGCTAGAAAATTTTATCAGATCCAATCGAGCATATACGAAGTTACGATGGACTTGGTACAAATACAATATATGCAATATTATACTCAAATCCATCCTATGAACTGAACTTGTGCACATTCTGATTTTCATCATTCTTACTTTTTGGTTTTATTAACCTGTCAACTACATACTGATTACACGGTCGATGCACACAGTACATTAATCTTCGGTAGATGTTCGGTAAAATCCGTGAGATGTACGCTGTACTAAGTGTACTCAGCGTTATAGCGCAATAGGGTAAATCACGAGTTTATAATCTAAGTGCCACACGTGTTTTAAGTTCGAGGCCGCGTTGGTCCATATTTTTTTCTTATTAATACTTTCAACATTATTGAATCTATATATGATTATTTTCTGTTGTTCGTTTTGTTTGATTATGTTTTACTTAATTTTGTTATGTATATACTCTTTTTAAATAACATGTTTTTTAAGAATTTATTTTTAAAATTAAAACGGATTAAATTCAATAAATGTCTTTTCAATGCCGTAAAACACACTACAAATCTGTTCCATTAAAATATACTGCAAAAATAAAGAAATAGTACTAAAACAATAGTAACAGTAAGGATCGAACCACAGACCTCTCAATTATCTGGCATTCTCTTTACCGACTGTCCTATTGTGAATGAACGAGAACCTTCATATTAAGCTGGGTCGACTTTCAATCCATGACTAATATACTCCACATTAATTCTCGTAAACTACACGGACCAAACCGAAGTGGGGTCGAATATTTAATGAGTCCTATGATGTATTCATAATTGACAGGTCAGTAAAATCAGACTATACAACAGCCTTAATTTATTAATAAGCAATCAAGATATATTGAAAGGATTTGCATGAATGTCTTTCAATGATCGTGATGATTTGTGCATTGGTTTTATCTTATATCATGCTGTCATGTCTAAAAGTACTGTTTTTAGAAGGCCATATTTAACATTAAGATATCTTATTTGTTTTCTAAGATGATATATCTTCATAATTATGTTACCCTCTTTAAATAAAGATATTATTATTATTATTATTATTATTATTATTATTATTGTTGTTGTTGTTGTTGTTGTTGTTGTTGTTTTTGTTATTGGCATTATTATTATTATTATTATTATGAGCATGTCCCACCTGCAGTGCCTTCAGCACTTTGATTCATTTCTCGCGAGCTGTCCCTTCATGCGAAATAGTCATCAAAATATGTATGTTACTGTTCAACCTGCGCAGTTGATATTTAAATAGTCGAGAACTTAATCAAGATTTATGGATGCCAGTTTTGTACGATTGTAAGATTTTTAATGTATTTTATTTTGTGGTTTTTGACAAATTACAATATTTACAAAATTAAGACTTTTAATATTAGGGGAAAGTAACTAAACATTCTGAAAAAGGTAGGCAGACAGTGGTTAAACCAATACAAAATAACTTGAAAAAAGTGCTTTCTTATGAGACTTCGGATTTCATTTTTTACCTCATTGAAGCGGTTACATTTGTTTTTTATTTCAGAAGCGTAGCTTGACCAGACAGGTATTATGTAGAATTGCGCAAAAGGGTTAATTTGGTTAGATCTAAGCTAAGAGGAGGCTCTCAAATTGTTATCGTTTATAAATGTATGTTAGATTAAAGTCACAAAACTCTTAGTGTGGTTTACTCTAATTGAAAAATGGCTCATATTTTATTTAATATTTCAATTCATATATATGATATCTCATTTCTATTGATGGGCGGGGCTATATTTAAACGGCTCTTGATCATGTAACATTGTTGTAAAAATATATCCCTCGCAAAGTTAGTATTAGTGTCTTCGAAATCACTGTACCATGTCTTGCGAGCCTATACAATTCAATACCTACATTGTCTAGCTAGTACAAGTATCACTTTACTCTTCTTTGAACCTTTATTTTTTATTTATATCTTTCTTGAAGTACAGGAAGTAGACTGATTTTAGTGATTTATATATACTGTGGTCTTTATGAGGAAACATGATCAGCATTCAATAAGGGTTCGACACCTGGATTGAAAGACAGATTCCATAATCAACGGCTCCTTATTTATGAAGATCTCTTGTAGTTTGCTGTACATTATCTAAGTTGTATAACATGACTTCAAATCAATTAACCAAACCTATCAGTTTATAACTCTAAATATAGAACAAATGCACTCGCTATTTTACTCGTTTGTAATATAAAGAGAGAAGTAATGTAAATGATTATATAACGTACAAAACAAGTGTAGACAATTGTGATGAAAATATTAATAATTAATTAATTAATATGAAACAATATAAATTATATAAACAGCATCATAAATATTATATAGCCATTTACTTATTCAATGTCAAAGGCGCATACTATACTTTTCATATGGACATTTAGATAGAACAAATAGAGAAAATTTTCAGCCAAATGAATGAGTCATCTAGCTATGTTTTTTATACATTTTTTCATATACAATTTATCTATATAAATTCGCAGCGTACTGTTTTGTTTAATATATTTTTTTTTTTTTGGGGGGGGGGGTGGTGAGTATAACATCAGGATATGTAGAAATGTAGAAAAGTAAGCAAAAAGTTGAAATATTCTTTTGATAAAAAGAGTTATATAGCTAAATGATAACCAGCTTGACCATTCACCAATGAATAACATTTGCGATTCGTATTTGACTAAGTAGTGTTTTGAACATTTGATTTTAGCCTATATGTTTAAATTTCTCATTTACTAATAAAGTTTCTTATATTTCTTTTCAGAACTTAAAGAAGATCTGATGAGATTTTACAAATGGAGTCACAGCAAAGTTCTCCTTTCCCCGCTTTTTGAAGAGAAGGATACGCCGTTGGCTTCTTTCTATATCAGGCCTGAATTAACTGTGACAACTTTGCAGGCTATGTTCAAAACTAAAGGTGTGGCTAACCGAGAAATATATGTAAAAGCTGATGCTGGCCTCGGAAAAACTACATTTTCAAAATATCTAGCGACATCTTGGTACCAGGCGCATTGTCCAGATGAAAAAGATGTGCCGTATTTTGAAAAGAAAGATATAGACTGTATGCGTGACTTTGACTTCGTATTTCTGGTGCTATTGCGAGATTCGAACACTTCATGTTCCGTTGATGAACTCATTTTTAAACTTATTGTTTCAAATCTGGCCAACTCAAAATCGTTCACGGAAGAATTAATGCAGGAACTACTGAGTCGAGAGAAATGCCTAGTGATTCTTGATGGCCTTGATGAATGGACTCATCCGAATAGGCAATGTGAGAGAGCACCACGATCAATCCCCCACAGGAACGTTCGAGAAAATTGTACAATTCTAACGACAACGAGACCATGGAAATTTGGAGATTTGAATTTAAGTTCGAATGAATTAGGGAAAATCGTAGAACTTACCGAACTAAATTACTACTCAGCAAGAACACTTTTAAGACGAGCATTACTTAGATTGAAATCTCCTCCTCATAACATGTCAATAGAAATTGATGACGATACTTTAGTTAATGAAATCTTCCATAGCCGGGTTGCTCACCTTGCATACGTGCCTTTACTTCTAATGTATATGATTTGCTTAAGGTGTGAAGGATTCAGTTTAGGAAATTCAAAATGTGAACTGTATGTAAAAATAGTCGAACTCCTCTTATTAAGAACAACACAGAAATACGGAGATATTTCACAAATACTTTCTTCCAGTGATGTCCCAGCATGCTTTACTGAACATGATAAATGTAAGGAATATTTCCCACTCCTGGTGAATTTAGGACAACTAGCTTATCATACATTATCAAATAATACAAGAGAAAACACGCTGGTATTTGATGGATCAGTTACTGAGAAATATATCTCACCAGAAGAGATGAAATTTACTCTTCACACGGGAATATTGTCTCAAAGTACAACGACAAAATTGACTAAAAAGGTTAATAAAGTGTCATTTTCCCACAAGACAGTTCAAGAATTCTTCGCTGCTTTATTTATAAGTTCTGGAAAAGAGGCTCAGACAATTGTTGTTGAAAAATGTAAAACTGTTCAGGACATTCTGGACATGTCAAAATTTTGGGAATTTGTAATTGAATTGAATTCTGACCGGATGTGTGCAATATCAAATAATTTGATGTCTGTGATAAATGAAGACGAGATTACACGCGACTATAGAACTAGGACAGGTGACGAGGACTGGTACAAAACTCCATTGTATAACATACAGAAAATGTTCATGTCGTGTTTACAAGAAATACCTGAAAGGAAAGAAAATCAATTATGTTTACAAGATTTCTTCATTGACTTCAGAACCGTGCAGAGTGAGCAGTTACAACGTTTGTTAAAACAAAATAAAACCAACATAAAATCACTTCATATAGACACCAGACATATTTCCAGCAGTTTACCTGAAATTATAGATTTATTCTCTCTCACAGATCTCAGTTATATACAGAAACTTCATTATATAAGTAGCAGAAAGAGGAAGAAGGAGACTGAGATAAATCGTATATTGTTTCCCAGTATGAAGTACGTATCTTTGTTGTGTGGTATGTTAACAAATGATGAAGAAAATCTGAGTGAAAATTTGTCGAAATTAAAAAGCTTACAACAATTATATATTCGATTCTTGACGTTATCTCACAAAAAACTGGAAACATTTTTCAATTTTATCTCGGGTCAAAGTTCAATAAAAAAGTTAACATTGTGGGGGTTAGAGTGTAAGACACATGGCACCAGGCTCCGCCACTGTTGTGAAGGATTGAACTTGGTTTTGTCTCAACATTCAACTTTATCAAAGTTAGTCTTGGTTAAGTTACCTGGGAGGCAACATTTAAATTTAACAACACGGCCATTAGTTGATGTGAAGTTGGAGAACATCAATCTAGATGAAAGTTCATTGTTACTGTCAAGTAACATGCTGAATATTAAAAGTGTGACGTTGGGGCAGTTAAGAATGTCTGCAGGATGTTTACAGAACTTTATTACCGTGTTGGACATTCTGCCGCAGTCAGTTACAGTATACATGAGAAACATCAATTCTGGAAACAAAGTGATCCATCGGAAAACAGAGAAACTGAAAACAGAATATTATCGTTTTAAGGAAAATATTCGGAGTTCAGGACTTTTTCATGTGATACAAGACGACAGCTATCGTGGGGAGTGGTTTGTGTTCAGAACATTGACCCGTACGAAAAAGATAGCAGTATTCCGTCTATTATAAGCAGGAAAACGCTTAAAATTTCCGTGTATTTAAGGTTTTCCTGCTAATTTAAGACGGACACGGAATTTTGTAAAAAATCCTGCTAAGCAATTTCATATTCCGCCTAAGGCTTTAGGCGGAAAATACGGGATGAGCAATAATTTAGACGGGTTTTAGGACTTAGAATTTTGTCAGTTATTTGTTAACAGGAATTATGTACTTAGACTTTTTTGTTAACCAGGAATTGAACTTAGAAAATTTTACTAGACAGATTTTCTGAATTAAGAGAAATTTCTGCAGAAGACAGGTAAATTATAAATCGAATAAGTGATCAACAATTATTTTGCTGCTTTTATTCATTGTTAATTTTCAAAACTAAAATATTGTTTGTACAAACAATAATATACATAATCATTAATTGATAAAAAAAAAACTCTACAAAACTAAAACCTAGAACATATATAATGATGTTGTGGTGACTTTTGCATAGAATATATTTCACTGTGTTAAATGTGGGTATGAACTAAACTCATATATTAAGCTTTTTAATGTAATATAATTAAATGAGTAATATCCCTGAAAATTTCTTATCAACAGGATAAATAAATAAATACTGACTTAGTAACCACTCTACTATGATTTAACACCACAGACCTGATAACACAGATCAGATAATGGTTTCCCATCGTAAATTCTGCTACAATCCAGCCTCTTCCATGTGATTTATTTTGGGAGAAGCAACAGCTACTTTGTACATTTTATATGAAGAGTCTGTTTAGAAGGACTTTGCAAAGTTTTTTAAAAATATTTATTATGAATTTTTGATTTTTTCCATTAATTTTTTGGTATGTTTATATAATTGTGAAAATAGAACGATGGGTTGGATTATCCCTGTTTATCATCATTCATGGACTTGGCCATAATTTGAAATCTAGGAAATATGGGTCAGCAGAAGCTGAGACAGTGGAAATAAAGCAAATAACAAAGGATTTTAGTGATAGTTAAAAATTGTGGTGATAATATACAAACAATTTTTGAGATAATATTTTGTTTAAAGTGTTAGGATTGAATCTTTTCTAATTTTTCAAAGAAAAAAAATTAAGACTTAGCCTTGTGAATGAAATTGAAAATGACAATAATCTGGATATGCTCAGTTGTAAATGAATTTTAAATGCTAAATTATGACCTTGGACAAGAAGATAAATACAAACATCATAAAACTTCAGGTAAGTAACTTTTGGATACATTTAAACAATAAAAATATTTTTCAAATAAATTAAATTATTTTGCATTAAGTTTGAGAGTAAATTTGTAACACTAAGTTTGGTTGTAATGAAATATAGTTTATATGCATGTATAATTATAACTGCATACAATGACAAGAAACAGTAATATAAGATATTAGTGGTGGCAGTGTTTTACTGATGACTGTTTGTGTTTCAGGATATGTCTCAAGCTGATGTGAAAAGAATGGAAGGAGGAGTCAAGGACAAGGATATTAACGATGCCATAACTTAAAGCAGATCAGTTATGCTTGGAATAAAAATGAAAACAACTGGCTGAACAGAAAACATTTACAGTGAAATAAAATGAAATAATTTACCATGGATTAAAACAATACAATAGCAGTGCAATAAAAAAATAACTCTGTTTCTGTTTTTTGTGTGACTCTTTTACGTACTGTACATGTATCCTAATGTAGAAAAGATTATGGTAAAGCTCACAAAGATAACTTAAAATCTTTGTAATTGTGATCACCTATTGTCTGTCTGTACATTTTGGATTCCAATCATTCTTAAGCAGCTAAATAATAATGTTGTATTCATCCATAATTCGGCTTTATTAGTGTACCATCACAAAATTGAATAACTTCATTTCCTTAAGCGGATTTTTGCTAGTATTCCTAAGAAAGAATTTTCTCCTGCTAGTGAGTTTCTTAGTAGGTATTTTATTCCTGGTTAAAATAATTTAGGCGGAATTTTTTTCCGGCTAAGAATGTTCCTAAGGCGGAATTCTCTCCTGCTAGAGCTTTCCTTAAGCTGAATTTTTCCTGGTTAAATTTTCTCAGGCGAATTTTTTTCCCTCTACCCTGTTTTCCTCCTAAGAAAATTTGCATATTTCGCACCGTATTCCTGCTTATAGGAGGAATCTGTGATATGTAAACCTGAAATGCCTTAGACGGATTACGCCTAGAAGCGAAGCAGAATTTCTGCTTTTTTCAGGGCGGAAGTTTTCGTACGGGTAGGAAACCAAGTACAGAATAAACAAATCAAAATATTGTTAAATAAACAGAAGAAATAACCTTAAGACTTTAAAATGAAAATAATTTAAAAATGGACACTTAAACTGATAAAAACAAAATGGCGATTTCTTCAAATTTATGCATATACTGTATAGTTTGTCATTGATTTTAAAAACATTTCTTTCTGTTTAAAGTTTGATTAAGGAACAGTTGTTTATAAAGAAAAAATGACATTTGAAAAAGGATAAATAATTCAAGAAAGTTTTCTACCGGAACGTTATGGATGAAAAAAAAAAGATTTGGAAATATTTCACAGGTAAGAGCTTTTTTATAGAATTATTTCATATATAATTTTATATAAGTTATCAAAGTATTGAACTAGATTATTAAAGAGAAATTTATTGTAAACTTTTTCCTTGATAAATAAGAAAACAACTATATATAATAAATAAAACTACTTTTATATTTTCAATAAATTACTTATTCTTAAAGTAGATTTTATAGTTAAAATAAAACCTTTAACTATTTTAGTCAGATAAGACATATGGAAATAAAAACACTTGTTTAAAAGCTACCGCCTCAAATATTTTCAAAGTACATTGACATAATTATGGCTTTGACACTTTGTACTCTTGTTTACCATCATGTCCCCAACCTGAATACAGGAGGAGGTAATTTTATCAAGTTGTAACGAACCCCTTCTTCGAGCGTTGGCCTGTTAACTCTAAAAGGGGTTTTACGTGAGTTCGCCTGGGCCCGGCTTGTGGCGAAAATAATAGAGAATGATAAAAGAATAATATTACGGAGGCAATTTAAGATTTTAACTATAACTTTATTAACTGTTACATAAAATAGTCACACATATCAACATTCATCAATCAGACATAAATACAGTAACAATAAATATATTATAACGTTATTCATTCTGCATCATTTATACCAATTCACAATGCAAAACGTTGTATACTGTGCACCACGGTTTTAAGAAATAAAATACACTAATAATAATGTTCACAATTTCACTACACTCGCGAAATCACTTAATTACGCACTTTAATAAATAATCTTTATTTAGATAATATACACGTAACAATAAACACTATTCTGTTATTATTAACACTGTTCGGATATCACGATACAAATATCATCAACTGTATATCATTGCCGTTTATCAATCTTTGACTCGATAACGTGTTCGATACCAAATTATACCAATTGGTATTTGGTATAAATGTTTATAATTATAACACTGACGTTCAAATTAATTATAGGATTATTTAAAATACATGTATAAAGATTTGCATCATCACCACTACGAATTTAAGTTTTAGGTAGAGCTAGCACACAAAATCCAAGTAAAACCTCTGTTAGCATCAACTGGTATCGATACCAGATAAAATTATACCAATATTGGTATTCTATCAATTATTCACCAATATGTTCTTAATATAATTTAATATAATTCATATATATGTTGGTATATACCATACACACTTTGGTTTAATAATTAATAAATATTTCACAAATATACCAACAAATATTATAGCACAACCGCGTATGGGTATTCGATACCAATTGGTATTTGGTATCGCGCGATTAAAATACACAGGAGATGGAGACAAGTAATGAAACTTGGTTGGTATAACTTTACCTCTTCATCGCACATTTTTGCTCGAGATTTAGTGGCGCGAGCTAATGGCGGTTCTGAACACGGAAGTAAATTAAAAATACACATTCTTTTGATGATTTCATGCAAAATTTACTTTTATAAACAGAATTTGCTTCACAAACAGTAAGTTCTTCAACTTTATTTCCCATATATATGAATATTTAAGATATGATAAACAAGATCAACTAGGAAAGGCGGCGTTCAATGAACGCAACCCCCATATGACCAAGCAACAAGAACCAATGGCAAGGAGCCCAGGCGGACCCCAAACAAAGAAAGGACAGGGCAAAAACAGGTTAATCATTAAATGATAAATAATTTGTAACTGATTAGGAATTCAAAGAAAACAATAATAGGCCTCCAAAGGGGAAGGGGACAGGAGACCGGGGGAAGGGGGGGGGGTAATCAAAGAAATAAAAACTAGAGGCAAAGGGGAAGATACTTACCGTAGACGAGAAAACAACAAAGGACACAAGCAAAAGTGTCACAAAAACAGTATGAAAAAACATAGACATAAATCTGAGGAACACAGTGGGGCGCCGCCTTGGAACGGTCAGCAGCATAATAATGACTGCTGGGGAGTTTAAACCGATTAATGGTGCACCAAACCTCGCTCTTAGCCCCACCATGTTCCTATAAACGAGACAGTGTAAATAAAATGAATCCCCGCCAAGGGAAATTCTAACAGTTGTCATGGTTACAAAAGGTTAAATAAGTAAAACACTAAAATGATCATGTAGAAACATACAAAAGTAAACCCAATGACCATAACAAAAGTACTCAATGTCCTAAAGGAAGACAGAGCAACAAGAAAATCACCTACAAGGGCCCGACGAAGCAAGACAGAAGACGAACATTAAGACAATTCAGTCCCAAAGGGCTTTACGAACTATCCATCATAGAGTCTCCCACTTGGTCCGTCAGATGCAATCAAAAGAGGAAAGCGTAGTGTCCAACTGTAAAAGGGTTGAACACTGAACATGCAGTATGTCTTAAAATAGTAGGGTCATAACCTCTTTTAATAAAACGTTTAATGATTTTAGTAAAAACAGCAGAAAAATTACTATGACCCAAAATCTTACGAAGTTTGTAAATCACATCGCCATAAAAACTAGGCTGGCTAATCCCTTGTCGCAGAAGAGTTTTTTAATCACTATTGAATTTAGAAATTAAATCAAAGTTTCGATTGTAAAATTTAGTAAAATATTTTCGTAATTTATGATAGCGGTAGCCCTGTTTTAGAAGCTTGCTGGTAATAAAAATATTCCGCTCGTTGAAATCTTTTACGTTGCTACAAGCTCTAGCGAATCTAATTAACTGAGAAACATAAACCCCGTAAAGATGTTGCATGGGGTACGTCTCCATCTAAATGTGGATAATTAACTATACAAAAGTCAAAGTCATCTCTTTTATCATAGATTTTCGTGTGAATGGAATTGTTGTTGATAGTAATATGAAGATCCAAAAATGATGTACTAAAATTTCAAGAGTTCGTTTTATTAAGTTGTAGTTCATGCGGATAAATGTCAGACACCATTTGATCAAAATAAGGATTATCTATATTAAAAATGTCATCAAGATATCTGGAATTATTATTAAATGCGACTATAACATCTTGTTGTTTCTCTTCAGAGAGACTCAACATAAAGTCTCTTTCATAGCAGTACAAAAACAAATCGGCGACCAGGGGTGCACAATTACTACCCATAGGAATTCCTATGATCTGTTTAAATAGGGTATTACCAAACCTGACATAAATGTTGTCTAAAAGAAAAGAGAGTGCTCTACAAACTTCGTCACAGGTCCACATAGTATAATGTTTAACAATACCGTTAGTAAAAAAAGCTTTGTTAGAATTACATGCTAGAAAGGTAACTTTTTCCCGTGCAAAAGCTTTTTTGAATCAGGGAAATTAGTTTATCATTGATTAATTTATGTGGCAAAGTTGTATAAAGTGTAGAAAAATCGTATGTACTGACAGTTGAAGCTTGAAAGTTATTAATTTTGAATTTTATCCAAGATTTCACCAGAATTTTTAATTGACCAAAAGAGAGGTTTGCCTGTGTTTTCATAGACTTTATCACAATATCTAATTACATGTTTTTTAATGGCAGTCAAACAAGACGTTAATAAAATAGAAAGTGTACTTGTAGTGCAAGATAGATTAAGAGTTTAATACGGTTTAGTGGAAGTAATCAGCATATTACAGAGGACTCAACATTGCCGATTTTGAACACACAATTTCCATGAATACTCCGATAAAATATCGCGGTGCACAGTAAAACATTAATCTGAAAATGAACATACATATCATACATAGACAACAAAATGTGATTTATTATCTAAAATTAACAAATATCAACAATAGGATGATTTAGCACATTTAATAATTTGCTTTATAAAATAGGGGGTGGGGTAACGAACAAATGAAATGATACACAATGTTCAAGGCATTTTGTGACAAAAATAGTTACTGAATATCAGTTTGTTACATTGCCCCCAACCACTGAAGTTTTGGTCTCCAAAATTTAATTAATAAGTAGAAAATTTTTAAGCAATAGAAACAATCTTAAGAACAAAATATCATTTCCTCTAATTATGTAACAAGCACATCTTAATGATACCGATCAAATAATATAAATATTTCATATGACAATAACATTTACACAGTTAAAATGTACATTAAGACATAGATCTATATCAGAACTCTTAAACATATTAACTTTAACTCACAAAAGTAACAAGAAATGCTGTAAGTCCTGATTAAAGTAGTAAACATAGCAACATACATTTTAAGATTATCTTTGGATTCTTAATCATATTCATTGCATAATG